>NC_090768.1:49089030-49096530 GCF_036898095.1 Palaemon carinicauda
ACTACCCAAGACTAAAGAACAATGGCTTGATTTTGTAGTGTCCTTCTCCTAGAAGAGCTGCTTACCATAGCTGAAGAGTCTCTTCTACCCTTACCAAGAGGAAAGTGGCACTGAACATTTTTATTGTTGTTCTCTTCACAATATATAAAACATATTTTTCTTCATAGTTGTTAAAGGATTTCCCAATACCATCTGTTATATCAGGGAACTTCTGTTATCATATCAAGGTTCGTTTTCAAAGAGTTAAAAAACATGAATAAAAGAACGTTAAATATAATATAATACGATAAATATTCGGTGCATATTTATTCATAAATCACCTACGAAGAATTTAACAATTCCCGTGTCCCCGAACACACACGGATATATATATATATATATATATATATATATATATATATATATATATATATATATATATATATATATATATATATGTGTGTGTGTGTATATATTTACACACACACATATATATATATATATATATATATATATATATATATATATATATATATATATATATATATATACTTTAAAAAATTCCCATCTCCCCGAACACACACACACATATATATATATATATATATATATATATATATATATATATATATATATATATATATATATATAAACATTCTTCTAGAGAGAGAGAGAGAGAGAGAGAGAGAGAGAGAGAGAGAGAGAGAGAGAGAGAGAGAGAGCGTCGTCAATTTAGATAAATACAGTTTCACTGTAAGCTTTCGTCTGCAACACAGCATCGCCTAAGAAGATATTAAATTTGGTTTCAGTCATGAACTTGATATGGGGATCTGCCAAGTTTTCCGAACATGGAAAGTAAAGGTAGGACGAGAGTCCTACCGGCGTCGACACCGACTTCCTTCCAAACAGACCCCATGGATTTAAAGAACGTGGAAGAAGAAAAGACGAGAGTACACGCTGGTTAACAGTACGGCATCGCAAAACATAGGGAAAGTAGACGGCTTGTGTGTGTGTGTGTCTGTATGTGTGTGTGTGTGTGTGTATTCGTGCACGTGTGTGCATGCGTTGCTGTGTACATGCGTGTGAACGCCACAAGCGAAAGTGACGTGAGTAAGTAGGGCAAAGCAGAGAACCACTGCCATGCTCCGGAGCACAACGTCACGCTCCCTCACTTACTCTCTCACACATGTATTGCCTCCCTACCCCCCTACCCCCCAACAACACCCCCCTCCCCTTCCCTCCGCCTATGTTCCCTCCCTTCATCTTATGTAGGACCCCTTCCACCTCCTATGCCACCCCCAAAATGGGATCTCCTCTATTCCCAGCCACCACCATCGTCCAAGAAATGCCGATCCACCACATGGACTAGAGCGGAAATGCCTCTTTGCATGTACTGTATTGTACGAGCCTCAAATCTTGATACATTTATCTGCCTCTCAAGTGAAATATCTCTCTACCCCCCTCTAATGATAGTGTGATAAAGCTATTTGTTATTCGGCAGGAGTCCCTGGGAATTATCTCTCTCTCTCTCTCTCTCTCTCTCTCTCTCTCTCTCTCTCTCTCTCTCTCTCTCTCTCTCTCTCTAGTAATTTTCACTCACTATATTCTAAGTAAATACTTTCTGATTTTATGATATTCTTTTATTACTGATGAAGTATTTTTATTACAAAGTTTTAGCCGATTTGTTGATTCCTAAAACAACTTTTGTATGTCTAAAATAACAAATATTTGAACTATTTGTAAGATGATTTTACTAATTGTAGCTTTATATTTTATGAATACCCAATGTAAATATTGGAAGTAAAGAATTATTATTATTACTCTCTCTCTCTCTCTCTCTCTCTCTCTCTCTCTCTCTCTCTCTCTCTCTCTCTCTCTCTCTCTCTCTCTCTCTCTCTCTCTCTCTCTCTAGTAATTTTTACTCACTATATTCTAAGTAAATACTTTCTGATTTTATGATATTCTTTTATTACTGATGAATTATTTCAATTACAAAGTTTTAGCCGATTTGTTGATTCCTAAAACAACTTTTGTATGTCTAAAATAACAAATATTTGAACTATTTGTAAGATGATTTTACTAATTGTAGCTTTATATTTTATGAATACCCAATGTAAATATTGGAAATAAAGAATTATTATTATTATTACTCTCTCTCTCTCTCTCTCTCTCTCTCTCTCTCTCCTCTCTCTCTCTCTCTCTCTCTCTCTCTCTCTCTCCTGCCTCGACTACTATCATCATAGCAGCCAGCATTCCGTGATATCAAATCTTGTGCGGAAAGTAAATCATTCTTCGAAATGAAGAATAGAGAATGAAAGAATGCGTCTTTTTTACTATAAAAAAATATTTCACATCGTAATCAATGATCATTCTAGGCAGCAATCATTCCACCTGACAGAAAAACATTCTAAGTCTATTAAAAAGACTAAACGTTAAAACAGTTATTTATGAGCATGTCACTAATGACATACATGAAATTCCAGGGTCCAAAGTCAGTTACGTCAGAATTATGAGAATAATTCACGTCCTAAAGTACAAGTGTGAGTATGCGCGTAAATACTATATATATATATATATATATATATATATATATATATATATATATATATATATATATATATATATATATATATATATATATATATATATATATATATATATATATATATACACATATATATACATATATATATATATATATATATGTATTGATATATATGTATATATATAATATAATATATATATATATATATATATATATATATATATATATATATATATATATATATATATATATATAGCTAAATTTTGAACTACACCTTGTTAGGAATGTAAAAAAAGATTTTCTTTTAAATCTGACAATGAAAGTGTTTTTGACTTTCATGACGTACAGTTGTCATAAAAATGGATGAATTTGAATCCATATTTTATAATAATTACACCAATTAACAAAAACCTATGATAAAAGTAAATGTTGAAAGTTGTAAAAAGAAATAAAAGGAAGCACCAGTTAATAAGATCAACTTCTATTATGCAGTTATCGAACACTTTTCAACAAGACCTTTTAAACTCCTTGGTAGATTATTCCTTTGGATTGATGGATTGATAGTGGTCCCTTTATAAATGGGGATACCTTAATGTGGAGAAACGTATCACCATGATCAGAAAAGCTGTACTGGTCAAAGCCACTCATACTATAGTCCATTTCTTTTAGCGAGTCATATTTGCACCGACTCGCAGCAGTGCCCTTTTAGCTCGGAAAAGTTTCCTGATCGCTGATTGGTTGGACGAGATAATTCTAACCAATCAGCGACCGGGAAACTTTTCCGAGCCTAAAGGGCACCGTTGCGAGTCGTTGCAAATCTGCATCGCTAAAAGAAATTGACTATAGGTGAGTTTGCTGTGAGGGAACAGGCATAAGTCTCCCACCATCACCAATCCGCAGTTAGGTCAGAGTGGTGATGAAAACTGACCAAACCCCAGAAATGAATACGGATATGTCTCCGGCTTTTGTCCTACAGTGGACTAGAAACTGCTACATTTGTTGTTGTTGTGGTAATCGCTGTCCAGTCCTCATACTTTGAGTACAAGGTATTATAAAATAGGTTTATGGTCTGCCAAGAAGATATAAACTATTAGGTTCAAACCTCATTCTGAAAACTTTCCAAGAACAAGGTACTTATTGTGGTTATTTTGTATTCATATAACTCTAATTGCATTTGTCATTTTGCAGTTATGATGTCTAATCCAAATCTACAGAAATAATAAATAAATAAATAAATAAATAAACAAATATATAAAACGTTATCTTGAAAACGAATCATCATTGTCTCTGTTGAATTGGATTGCATTTATAGATATAAGACACGAGGTTTAAAAGGTTTAAAGGCAACTCATGAATGGCAGAGGTAAGGGATTGCCCTAGAGACTGACCCTATATACGTATGATCAGTGCCCAAGTCCTCTCTCCACCCAGGCTAGGACCAGGGAGGCCAAGGCAATGGCTGCTGATGACCCAGCAGGTAGACATATAGGCACCCCCAAACACCCCATTCTTAGCTCACAAGGATGGTGAGGTTACAGACACTATCAGAAACTATCGAGCTTAAGAGGGACTCGAATCTTAGTCCGACAAACGTTTCCAATAGGCCACTATTATTATTATTATTATTACTAGCCAAGCTACAACCCTAGTTGGAAAAGCAAGATGCTATAAGCCCAAGGGCTCCAACAGGGAAAAATAGCCCAGTGAGGAAAGGGAATAAGGAAATAAATAAATGATGTAAATAAATTAACAATAAATCATTCTAAAACCAGTAACGTCAAAACAGCATTGGGGTGTAGGAGGCCATTCAACACCATTAGCCAGCTAAGATTAAACTCCTTTTGCAATATTAAGAAATATTAAGAGACTGAACAGCAAGTTAGAAGGAAGGAAGAGGGAACGGAAGTATGGTAGAAAGCTAAAGAATGCAGATAGGGCCCGAAAAGACGATGCAAAGACCCTTAAGTAATGCCTACAGTACGTCGTCTCAAGTGCAAGTGCCCTGCTGGGTGAGGTGCTATTCATTTTAGAAATGGCATATAAGGGTGGTATGACTTCCATGAGAAATGGGTTTTCATTACTTGCTATCAGTAACAATTATAATTCCCTGCATCTGTTAAAGTTGGGTAGCATATAAGTGAATCATCTCCACTTTGTAAAGAGAGCGAATGTTTGGCTATATATGTGTGTGTGTGTATATATATATATATATATATATATATATATATATATATATATATATATATATATATATATATGTATATATATATATATATATATATATATATGTATATATATATATGTATATATATATATATATATATATATATATTCTCTGTTGAGGCCTGCTCTTCCAACTTGGGTTGTAGCTTAGCAAGTAATAATAATAATAATAATAATATATACCTATATCTATCTATCTATCTATTTATCTATATATATATCATATATATATATCTATATATATATATATATATATATATATATATATATATATATATATATATATATATATATATATATATATATATATATATATATATATATATATCCGGTCACACGACATTGCCAAGAATATAACTACCAAGTCTCTCCCTTTTCCTTAGGTAAGGGGAGAGTGAGTAGTCATACCATGGTGAGAGGGGGTGTCCCGAGAGGAAAGAGGGAAGTGGTGCGAAGGAATGTGTGTATATCTAAGTATTTAGCCGTCATTTTTCACGGGTGGCGAACACTGGTATATTCATGATAAATGTTGCCTGGAGTGGCACCCTGAGAAAAAATAAAAAATCTATACTTTTCACTTCCCAAAACTCATTGAAGCTTCAAGTGACCTATTTTCCAAAGCTCACTTTAGACTTTTTAAAACCATCCCTAACTAGAAATCCTTTCCTAAACTTTTATTTCAATATAAAGCCATTGTGATTTATCAAAAAAAAATCCTTGAATAGTTTTTTTTTTTTGGGGGGGGGGGGGTAAAAGGAATTTCCGACCTCTTTAAACACAGTATATCTTAAGCACCGTATTTACTCTAAGGATTTGAAGAGCATACTCTAATCACCAGACGAGTCTTCTTAACATTAATCTCGATTCTTTCTTGGTTACACCACTATATACCTGTTCATCTACGTCAATCACTCCCTGAGAGCTAATACCGGTCTCGTCTTTATACAGCCATGAAAACACAGTTATTACTTTTCTTTGCTCTCTCCGCAAGGATAGTATTTTGTTCTGGATATTATCTTCATCATATAACTTTTGTCTATTCATTGAGCAAAATTTGATAACTATTTTATTTTTCTCCCTTCGAATGGACGTGTTCTTTTATTCCACAATTAATATTTCCATTCCTTTACTCCACATTTATTTGTACATTCCTTTTATTCCACAATTAATATCTCCATTCCTTTACTCCACATTTATTTGTATATTCCTTTTATTCCACAATTAATATCTCCATTCCTTTACTCCACATTTATTTGTACATTCCTTTTATTCCACAATTAATATCTCCATTCCTTTACTCCACATTTATTTGTATATTCCTTTTATTCCACAATTAATATCTCCATTCCTTTAATTCCACAATTAATATCTCCATTGCTTTACTCCACATTTATTTGTACATTCCTTTTATTCCACAATTAATATCTCCATTCCTTTACTCCACACTTATTTGTATATTCCTTTTATTCCACAATTAATATCTCCATTCCTTTACTCCACATTTATTTGTATATTCCTTTTATTCCACAATTAATATCTCCATTCCTTTACTCCACACTTATTTGTATATTCCTTTTATTCCACAATTAATATCTCCATTCCTTTACTCCACATTTATTTGTACATTCCTTTTATTCTACCATTAATATCTCCATTCCTTTACTCCACATTTATTTGTATATTCCTTTTATTCCACAATTAATATCTCCATTGCTTTACTCCACACTTATTTGTATATTCCTTTTATTCCACAATTAATATCTCCATTCCTTTACTCCACACTTATTTGTATATTCCTTTTATTCCACAATTAATATCTCCATTCCTTTACTCCACATTTATTTGTATATTCCTTTTATTCCACAATTAATATCTCCATTCCTTTACTCCACACTTATTTGTATATTCCTTTTATTCCACAATTAATATCTCCATTCCTTTACTCCACATTTATTTGTACATTCCTTTTATTCTACCATTAATATCTCCATTCCTTTACTCCACATTTATTTGTATATTCCTTTTATTCCACAATTAATATCTCCATTCCTTTACTCCACATTTCTTTGTATATTCCTTTTATTCCACAATTAATATCTCCATTGCTTTACTCCACATTTATTTGTACATTCCTTTTATTCCACAATTAATATCTCCATTCCTTTACTCCACACTTATTTGTATATTCCTTTTATTCCACAATCAATATCTCCATTCCTTTACTCCACATTTATTTGTACATTCCTTTTATTCCACAATTAATATCTCCATTCCTTAACTCCACATTTCTTTGTATATTCCTTTTATTCCACAATTAATATCTCCATTGCTTTACTCCACATTTATTTGTATATTCCTTTTATTCCACAATTAGTATCTCCATTCCTTTACTCCACACTTATTTGTATATTCCTTTTATTCCACAATTAATATCTCCATTCCTTTACTCCACATTTATTTGTATATTCCTTTTATTCCACAATTAATATCTCCATTCCTTTAATTCCACAATTAATATCTCCATTCCTTTACTCCACATTTATTTGTATATTCCTTTTATTCCACAATTAATATCTCCATTGCTTTACTCCACATTTATTTGTACATTCCTTTTATTCCACAATTAATATCTCCATTCCTTTGCTCCACATTTATTTGTATATTCCTTTTATTCCACAATTAATATCTCCATTCCTTTACTCCACATTTATTTGTATATTCCTTTTATTCCACAATTAATATCTCCATTGCTT
>NC_090768.1:49111530-49119030 GCF_036898095.1 Palaemon carinicauda
AATAATAATAATAATAATAATAATAACAATAATGATAATAATAACAATAATAATAATAATAATAATAATAAATAATAAAAAAGTACCGCCAATTCTATAACCGGAAATCGAATGTGAAGTGATCCAGAAACACCGCAACGGTGAAATGTATGGTCTCGCTTCGTTGCTCTTGTCATCAATGGGGGAAATTATTGGTCATTGTTCAGTAGATCATCATACTATATTGTAGACAGGAAAGGGAACAAGAGAAATGGAAAGAGGTGATCGGGCGAAACTACAATAGATAAACCTAATCTACGGATCTTTAGAATAAGAGAGATAATCGATTGTTTCAAGTGTCAGAAGAATGTAAATAAATTATTTTAACCTTTGGCATATATTCTATCAAGTTACATTTTTTTCTTTAATTGGAGACGAGCGTAAAAAAAAAAAAAAAAAAAAAAAAAAAAAAAAAAAAAAAAAAAAAAAAAAAAAAACTGATAGATGTAAACATCAGCTGGAAAACAGGAAAGATTGCTTTGATATAAAGATTATGAATAATCTATGTATTATATGCTATTGAATGTTTTATTCTGACGTCAACTCAAATTCAGTATATAAGCCAAACTCCCTCATGTAAAGCTTAAAATTATCGTTCAAGTATGATTGTATTTAAACAAGATATCATAATTTCAACTGTTTTTATAAAGTCTTTTAAGCTGTAGAATGAAGCGCTCATATCTACAACTTGATGAACAATGGTAATTCTGTAGTTTAACTCAAAAAGACTGCGATGCCTTCTTCAAATGGATGCTTCCAGACTGCTTTCACCAACTCAAAAGAAAAAAAAACCTTATCAGCCTTCAGTTTCTCCCGAGGCTGGCTATTAATCTATTCCAAAAGATAACCCTCCACGAAAGGCATTCTCAGAAACAACAGAAGTGTGCTGTCATTGGCACTACATCTGCCGGGCTGTACACGTACACGGGCTGATGATGAAGAGAAGGGAGGCGGCGGCAAGGTTAGGGTGAACACGGAGCAAACACGTACTCCTGCAGACATCCATAACAGAATTTCACTTTCACCTCATTATTATTATTATAACAGTTGTCCGCCCCCACACACACCACCCATATGGTGAACCAGCGAATGGTTCTTCCGAACCACACCCTCCACCTTCACCACCTCCAACTCCGGCCGGGCTTATACACCTAGCAACATGGGGGAGGAGATCGCTTCTGTATGGAAGGAAATAAAGCCGGTTCTTTCATCGGGTTGTGGAGAGAAAATAAAAAAATAAATAAAAAAAAATAAAATAAAATCTTTCGAAAAACATTACTAAATGCTTAGTGAATTGAATTAAAGCATACTAAGTCTCCTATAAAGGTAATGAATTCCTAAACCAAAACTCGTGTTTACATACATTTAAAGCCTAAACCTTCCGGATTGGACAGATTCCGATGCTCTTCGTAAACACTGCTACTAATCAATTATAATAGAAACTAGGTTAAATATGGCGAGATGAAAATAAGTAATCTGGTTGTGTACTCGAGATATTAGACACGATTTTGAACCATACTGGCAATCACACGAAATTATATATATCTTAAGTCTCCATGAAATAAAAGACGTAATGTTACTAATTGTAGCTAGTAAACTAGCAGGGAATAGCGCCCACATGCCAGAAGTTACACAGTCAAATAGGAAAAGAGAGCGAATCCAATGTTGCCACAAGTGAGGAGGAGCACCTGTTGTGATATCTGGATATGTGGGAGAAGCAAAGGCTGATCAATCTGAACAATGAATTGTTTTCGAAGTATTTTGATAACAATACATTCGCGCATATATACATACATACACACACACACACACACACACACACACACACACACACACACACATATATATATATATATATATATATATATATATATATATATATATATATATATATATATATATATATATATATATTGTGTGTATATATATGTGTGTGTGTGTTCGTGTGTGTATGTTTATATATAATTTGTTTATATATATCACATTTATATGTACGTATAAATACAGTTTATATACATATATGTATATATAACACTTATATTAATTTACCTGTATATATATATGTATATATATATACTATGTTTATATATCACATAAGCAATTGTAGATATCAATCACCGTCACACTTGAAATGTTAAAAAAAAGAAAAATAATGATGACAGTCTGAGTAACACTTGTTTCTTCCGCCCACTTAAGCAACGGAATTATCGAATGGAGGAAAAATAAATCTTTACGAATGATATATATCTTATATTCCTCACAATCCTTGTGCCATAACCTCTGTACCATGGTCTTCCACTATCTTGGGTTAGAGTTCTCTTGCTTGAGGGTACACTCGGGCACACTATTCTATCTATTTTCTCTTCCTCTTGTTTTGTTAAAGTTTTTATAGTTTATATAGGAGATATTTATTTTAATATTAATCTTAAAATATTTATTTTTTCCTCGTTTCCTTTCCTCACTGGGCTATTTTCCCTGTTGGAGCCCCTGGGCTTATAGCATTCTGCTTTTCCATCTAGGGTTGTAGCTTACCAATTAATAATAATAATAGTAATAACTGGTACTTCCAGTCATATTTATATTGTAGTACAGAACGGTTTGTCCCTTTCATAAATTTATCAGTCATTACTCAACCCCCTCCGTAAAAGACAGTGCGTGGAAGATCTTCGACCAGGTTTAATGACACTCTGATAAGAATGATCCATTTCGAGGTGTTAAAACTTTATACTTCGGCGACACTGTCGTTAGGGTACAGGGATATACTGTAGTAGTCATGTAACGCTGTCCCCACTCTTCCCAATAACAATGAACGTCATTTTGCCTCAAGCAATTGTTCGTGACGACGAGTGAAAAGTTTTATGTAATACTGAAAACAAAATATAGATCTGTCATCATCACTGTAAATAAATCTTTCAGCTTTGTTATGAAGGCTAAAAAGCAATAGATAGCTGCTGAAATAAGATAAAATCACATATCAAAGGCATAAATGCTAGTAACGATAACTCTTAAACTCATGCAATCAGGCGTATACAGTATGTGGTGTGAAAGCAATAGCAATAATAGTTTTATGCTTT
The DNA here is from genome assembly GCF_036898095.1 of Palaemon carinicauda. Lineage (NCBI taxonomy): Eukaryota > Metazoa > Arthropoda > Malacostraca > Decapoda > Palaemonidae > Palaemon > Palaemon carinicauda. Next base: position 49,114,644 of record NC_090768.1, read on the forward strand.
TTACTTATCACTGAGCAATAAAAATTAAATTAGTACTGTATTTAAAATTTTGACTTATATCTATAGTTTTTTCTTTTGATGCTCTGTATTCTTAAAAAGGTTTATAGGTCACTCATGAATGGCAGAGGGGAGGGACAGTGACATTGCCCTAGCAATCAGGACAATGCCCTAGAGACTGACCATACATTATATGATCAGCGCCCAAGCCTCCTCTCCACCCAAGCTAGGACCAGGGAGGGCCAGGCAGTGGCTGCTGATGACTCAACAGATAGACCTATAGGCTCCCCCAAACCCACCAACCTTAGCTCACAAGGATGGTAAGGTTGCAGACACTAATGGCACTGCCGAGTCTGAGCGGGACTCGAACCCCCGACTGGCAAACACCAGGCAGAGACGTTACCAATCAGGCATATATCTTTTTGAATAAATGGTCTGTATTTCTCCTTTTCTTTTTAATTCCTAAATGTCTTTTGTTAAAAAGCAACGGGGTTATTCATCTTCACAAGTTTGTTTAAGGGGTTATTCAGCTTACATGGTGTTATTCATCTTTAAATGCTTCCCCTGCCTAGAGAATTTACTATATTTAATTAAAGCAACAAGGATGTATGCAGCCAATAAATCTCTATATATTTACCCCCAAGAGAAAAAGATGGAAACGTCTGGAAACTGAGCACTGGAACTGAATGAGTTAGCAGCGTTGCCAAAACCTCTTCAGACTCTCTGACCTTAGTTCCTGCACATCTGCCAAGTAACGCACCTGTCTCATACGGTGCACAGATGTTGGGGAGTTGGGCAGTGAAACTTTTGTCTTCCAATAGTTGGTAGCTAAACTTTACTTGAGATTGTCGAAACGCTAAGACCACCATAGAATAAGGTGGTTCTAAAATAAAAGTGAAAATATTGATGATATTTTGTTTCTAAATTTAAATGCCCTAATCTTAAAAGTGACACGCTCTCTCTCTCTCTCTCTCTCTCTCTCTCTCTCTCTCTCTCTCTCTCTCTCTCTCTCTCTCTCAGCTTGACTTCGTTGTAGGAAACTTAAGGGTCGAACTCTTTTTGCAGGACAATGCACCAGCACACACAGCACATGAAACTCTACGGAAAATACGCCACTTTGGCTTCGAATTGGTAGACCAACTCCATTACTCCCCAGACCTGGCCCCCTCCGAATATTACCTCTTTTCACAACTAAAGAAACATCTCAAGGGAACGAAATTTCACTCAGATTTGGAAGTGGTGCATTGTCCTGCACCAGAGAGAGAGAGAGAGAGAGAGAGAGAGAGAGAGAGAGAGAGAGAGAGAGAGAGAGAGAGAGAGAGAGAGAGAGAGAGAGAGAGATAGCCATACATGAAAGTAGAGGAGCAGTAATAAAACAGGTGGAACAATATAAATACTTGAGATCTACAATAAATCAGGAGGGAGGATGTGAGGCTGAAGTTGAGAGTAGGATAAAAGCAACATAAGGAAAGTGGAGGCAGGTAGCACGAGTGGCATGTGATAGGAAAATGCCAAACAAGGTAAAAGTTGAGATCTATAGCACCGTATTAGGTCCAGTGTTAATGAATGAATCAGACACTTGGGGTTTAAGAGGAAAAGAGGAAGCTTGAGAGAACATAGATAGGAATACTAATGTGGATTATAGGAATATCACTGTATGAAAGATTGGAAAATGATGAAATAAGAATGGCAGGTGTAGTAAAAATTACCGAGATGATAAGTGTGTTACGGATGGAGGGGGGGGGGAGGTGAGGAAGGCTTGGAAGGGGCCTGTAAAGAGGAGAAGATCAAGAGGAAGGCAGAGAATTAGATGGCGAGATAAGGTGAAGGATGATATGGAGAGAAGAGGTTTGGTGAAAGAGGATGCCTTTGATCGAAGCCATTGGAGAGGGAGCATCAGGCAACCGACCCCTTAATGTAAGGATAACGATTGGGAAGAAGAGGAAATATATATATATATATATATATATATATATATATATATATATATATATATATATATATATATATATATATATATATCTATCACCACCGGTATACCAGAAAGGGTCGAAGGCAATTTAGTCGGGTCCTCAAAAAAAAACGTACAGTATTCTTAATTTTGTTACCAGTGAATTTTCCGACTAGGGTGCTATCTAGCTTATAAATATTTGCATGAAATAAGAAAGTTAGCATGGAGAGCTAACGTATTTAACACACACACACACACACACACACACACACACACACATATATATATATATATATATATATATATATATATATATATATAGATAGATAGATAGATAGATAGATGGATAGAGAGATAAGAGAAAACATACTAGTAGAAAGCAATATCACCTGTCAAAGTTGAGACTATGAATACGATCCTCTCATTCCTCAGGATTCGAAACAATGACGGCAGCAATAACTATTTCACAATTGACCACATATCTTATACCATTAGCTTTATTGGCATGGTAAACAAATGAATATTCTTCTCTCATAATCAGCAATACTCCAGGTCCAGAGAAAAAGCTTCGTTTCAGTAAATAAATACCCATCGTTTTAAAAATTCATTGTAATTATAATTGATTTCAAACGTATTGTTAATACTAATTAGGACTATCTATCTTCCTAGGTGTATCAAATATACTTCTATGGCACCTGTGACGCATGAAAAAAATAATGAAGAAAACTACTACACAATTGTTCCTGAAACATTCTGCTCCAGTGAATCTTCATTAGTACGCCCCTTGCAAGGAGCAAACGATATGGCGTGCATTGCTTCAATGCGAAGTTCTATAAATAACTTGAAGTCCGCCAATGGAATCTATAAACCTTGATAAGGCATCGAGACCGTTCTGTAGCTATTTTTGTCTCTTAGTTATAAATGGAGGCCTTACATGTGGGGTTGTTGTGGCCTAATTGGTAACGTCTCCGCCTGGTGTTTGCCAGACGGGGGTTCGAGTCCCGCTTTAGACTCGTTAGAGCCATTAGTGTCTGCAACCTTACTATCCTTGTGAGCTGAGGTTGGGGGGTTTAGGGGAGCCTATAGATCTATCTGCTGAGTCATCAGCAGCCACTGCCTGGCCCTCTTTGGTCCTAGCTTGAGTGGAGAGGAGGCTTGGGCGCTGATCATATATGGTCAGTCTCTAGGTCATTGTCCTGATTGGTAGGGCAATGTCACTGTCCCTTGCCTCTGCCATTCATGAGCGACCTTTAAACCTTTAAAAGGAATACCTTTCACAGGTAGAAATATGACACTATATTACGGAGCTTTCCGTGCTATCCAAAACCTTTATCACCACATGGAGGAAAGTCGGGTTCCGTTCTCATCAATATTCGAATTGAATAATGATTCACTTTCATTCTATTCCAAACTTTCATGGACATGTCCTCCTTTGATGGGGAGTTATATCTGATTAGGCCGAGTTATAACAAATATAATAGTCGATATATTTTTCATTCAAAAACATATTTAGATATATAGTAAAAAATTCAATTGTAAATACAGTACATGTAAAATAAAAAATCATTTATGCAAATATACTATAATGTATGTTATAAAGTGTACGATTTTAAATGTGTATTTCCTAACAGAAGAAAAAAATAATATAATAACTTAAGTATGTAGTAATGCTTTTCCAACCACATGGGGTTATTCGACGTACCAAATATTCATTGATACTTACAAAAATGAATTAATTTGCTTAAAAAATAACAAATGGAATACAGTTATTACAAATTGACTTCTCTCTAAGAAAATAAAACAATGATTTCCTCTCGATTATCTTGAATGTTTTAACCGTCAGTGTTGTGTTGGCCTATGTGGTAACGTACCTGACTGGTGATCGCCAGACTTGGGTTCGAGTCCCACTCATACTAGGTAGTTCCTTTGGTCGCTACAACCTCACCATCCTTGTGAGCTAAGGATGGGGGTTCGGGGGAGCCTATACGTAAGTCTATCTGCCGAGTCACTAGCAGCCATTGTCTGACCCTGATTGGTCCTAACTTGGGTGGAGAGGGCTCTGATCATATGTATAAATGGTCGAGTCTCTAGGGAATTGTCCTGCTTGATAGCCCAATGTCAATGTTCCTTGCCTCTGCCGTTCATGAGCGGCCTTTAAAACTTAAAACCCACTACTTGTTTTCCTTTTTTCCAACAATTATGGATAACCTGACAGTGGGGGACCTAAATTTTTGGGGTGAGCGAAACCTAAAATATGTACTCTCCTTTGGGAATGAAATCCACACACACACACACACACACACACACACACACACACACACACACACACACTAAAGATAAATAAATAAATAAATAAAAACAAATATATAAATAATAAAAAAAAATCATTACCAAAATGTGATTCTGTATACAAAACTTCATGTCTTATGTCCTGTTTAC
>NC_090768.1:49121530-49126530 GCF_036898095.1 Palaemon carinicauda
TGTGACACTTATGATTGACACAAGCTTCAAACTTTTAAATCCTAGTACACATATTTTTGCAGTATAAGATATTTCAAATGGAATAAATTTCCGTAAAAAATACTTATAAGAAATTGATGAAATATTATTTCTTTATACAATCTTCCCTATATAAAGAACGTGTCTGGCTAAATATATAAATATGTTTCTTTCCAATCATTCTCAGAGTTTCGATCTCTCCCCGTCCCTCAATTAGGGTCAATAGAGAGCAGTCATACCCTGGTGAGATGGGGTATCCCAAGAGGAACACTCGGAGATCACATCTCCCACAAATTGCCGAACCAGTGGGTTGTAGATAGGAAAACGGGAGGGTTGGGAAGGGTTGAATTTGTGTGTGCATATCTATCTAAATATTTAGACTTCATTTTGACTACTCGGGTACACTAGTATCATATATTTGTGCTGATTACAAGAATAAACAGAAGTAACTTTTGCATCCGTACTACGTGTTTGCCCACTGTTTTAATAAACACTCAATAGTATCTAGAAGCAAATTAATATAGTTAATAAATGTCTCGTTTAGGCTCCATATATCCTGAGATATAATAATCAGCATAATTCTACACCAAGTATTTTCAACAGATAACGTGGAACCAGGCGAGGCGTAAGTCAATCAGTGTTTATTTATGATGTATGATAGCTGTATACTTATCAAAAAAAAAAATAAAAAAATAAAAAAAAAAATAGATATAAAAACGAGCTTGCATAGTATATTTCTATTCTGAAATACTGATATCTTTTGACACCATTCCTTTAATGGGGAAAAATTTGCGGGTGTAGACTGGCAGAGGAAGACCATAAACAGATGGGAGTGGTAGGACATGGCTGAAGCCTTGCCCTTCACTGGACTAGCAACGGTTGATGATGATGATGATGATATGTATAACACACACACACACACACACACATATATATATACATATATATATACATATATATATATATATATATATATATATATATATATATATATATATATATATATATATATATCCACAAATACACACACAGACATATATATATATATATATATATATATATATATATATATATATATATATATATATATATATATATATATATATATTTACACACACATATATATATATACATATGTATATATATATATATATATATATATATATATATATATATATATATATATATATATATATATATATATATATATATATATAGACCTCGATATTTGTTAGGAGTTATCAATAAATAGTAAGACTGATATACTTTATTTGATGATAATATCCATTTGAAAAAAAAAACTAGTTTATATATACATGAATACATAGGGCTATATATAAAAAAAAACACACACACCAGGACAAAGAGCGCAGGCATGTCCTTACCCATGTCTGGGGTTTGGCCAGCTTTTATCAAGAGCAGGTCACAGCGGATTGGTGATGGTGGGAGACTTTATTCTAAGCGCTCCTAGAAAACCAGTGGTCCTGACTAGTACGGCTTTGCTAATCATAGCGATACACAAACCCTTTCACTACGTTAAAGTATGGCCGCTTATAAAGGGATAATATATATATATATATATATATATATATATATATATATATATATATATATATATATATATATATCGATACTTGCCAGGAGTTTTCATAGAATTGTACGGCTGAAACCCTTCGTTTGATGATAATGTTGGTTTGGAAAACTATTTTACATACACACATATGTATATATATACATATACATATATATATATATATATATATATATATATATATATATATATATATATATATATATATATATATATATATATATATAGTGTGTGTGTGTGTGTGTATATATATGTGTGTATACAGTAATACATTATTGGAAAAGTATCAATCTTCTCAGATATTATGCTACCAAAGGAAAGTTTTTATCTAATGGACTTAACAAACTGTTTTAAATCTCTTCCACAACTGAACAAAGCTTGTCATCCAAGAAAAAAAAAAACGACAAACTAATACTATAAGAAAACCTTTACGGAAACAAACTCCGCAAAGTATAACCTGTCCACGGCTAGAATAATACAATGGGAGTCCCATCACGGAATTGTATAAATTTACAAAAATATTGTAACGATAAAAGTAACGCGAGGCAAGACTCGCTTTGAATGCTCGGCGCATTCACCTCAAAACACTTAACATCCTGTGACCTTAAACTACTCCCAACTGGTTTTTTCCCGCCAGACAAAATAATTATATCGAGACCTCCGAACCACGAGATAAATTATATGCTATTACTTTTCGATCAATGCCTACTTGTTTGGACAAGATTTAATCCGATGCCTTTGTTCATTCTTACACTGCATGAAATTATGAATAGGTTTTTACTTACTAAGATCACATGCATATAGTAACGCACATGAACGTTATTTACTGATGAGACCACATGCATACAGTAACACACATGAACGTTATTTACTGATGAGACCACATGCATACAATAACGCACATGAACGTTATTTACTGATGAGACCACATGCATACAGTAACGCACATGAACGTTATTTACTGATGAGACCACATGCATACAGTAACACACACGAACGTTATTTACTGATGAGACCACATGCATACAGTAACACACACGAACGTTATTTACTGATGAGACCACATGCATACAGTAACACACACGAACGTTATTTACTGATGAGACCACATGCATACAGTAACACACACGAACGTTATTTACTGATGAGACCACATGCATACAGTAAAGCACACGAACGTTATTTACTGATGAGACCACATGCATACAGTAACACACACGAACGTTATTTACTGATGAGACCACATGCATACAGTAAAGCACACGAACGTTATTTACTGATGAGACCACATAAAGACAGTAACGCACATGAACGTTATTTACTGATGAGACCACATGCATACAGTAAAGCACACGAACGTTATTTACTGATGAGACCACATGCATACAGTAACACACACGAACGTTATTTACTGATGAGACCACATGCATACAGTAAAGCACACGAACGTTATTTACTGATGAGACCACATAAAGACAGTAACGCACATGAACGTTATTTACTGATGAGACCACATAAAGACAGTAACGCACATGAACGTTATTTACTGAGGAGACCACATGCAGACAGTAACGCACATGAACGTTATTTACTGATGAGACCGCATGCATACAGTAACACACACGAACGTTATTTACTGATGAGACCACATGCATACAGTAACACACACGAACGTTATTTACTGATGAGACCACATGCATACAGTAACACACACGAACGTTATTTACTGATGAGACCACATGCATACAATAACGCACATGAACGTTATTTACTGATGAGACCACATGCATACAGTAACACACACGAACGTTATTTACTGATGAGACCACATGCATACAGTAACGCACACGAACGTTATTTACTGATGAGACCACATAAAGACAGTAACGCACACGAACGTTATTTACTGAGGAGACCACATGCAGACAGTAACGCACATGAACGTTATTTACTGATGAGACCACATGCATACAGTAACGCACACGAACGTTATTTACTGATGAGACCACATGCATACAGTAACACACACGAACGTTATTTACTGATGAGACCACATGCATACAGTAACACACACGAACGTTATTTACTGATGAGACCACATGCATACAGTAACACACACGAACGTTATTTACTGATGAGACCACATGCATACAGTAACACACACGAACGTTATTTACTGATGAGACCACATGCATACAGTAACACACACGAACGTTATTTACTGATGAGACCACATGCATACAGTAACACACACGAACGTTATTTACTGATGAGACCACATGCATACAGTAAAGCACACGAACGTTATTTACTGATGAGACCACATGCATACAGTAAAGCACACGAACGTTATTTACTGATGAGACCACATGCATACAGTAACACACACGAACGTTATTTACTGATGAGACCACATGCATACAGTAACACACACGAACGTTATTTACTGATGAGACCACATGCATACAGTAAAGCACACGAACGTTATTTACTGATGAGACCACATGCATATAGTAACGAACATGAACGTGGATACGGTTTCAATATAGTTTTCAGATGCGAATGCAAGAAACACAACTATTTGTTATTTCTAATCTGTCAAGTCAATGTTGAGATTTCGACATATTAGTATTATAGATTCAGAAGTAGTACAGTAAAATGTATTGTAAACATCGCATGCAGTGCAAACAAGAATAAACATAGTATTTATAACACCGTGCCTGTTGTACTTGCTAGTCGCACTGAGGATTATAAGGACTTGTTGGATAAAGAATGATTTAGAGGAGGGGCCTGAAGAATAGTTGATTTTCGAAAAGATGGCATTAATGAAGGAAAACCAATTACAAAAAAATAACAATGAAGGTAAACCAAATATAAAAAAATAACTATAAAAGGTTCAACGTCAAAACAATGAAGAAAATCGAAATGAAAAATAATATCAGTGAACCAAAAGAAAAACAAAACAATTGCATGAGATGTTAAGTATCAACATCAAACAATGAAGAAAGAACACACACAATACTGCTAAACAAGAAAAAAGTATATATTGTTAACGATTTGATGACTTATATCACATACAAAAGAAGTAGAGAATATACTAAAGCTATTTAAGCAAACTCTGAATACTGAAAATAGGACGGAAAAGAAGTAAGGGGACCTCCATTTAAAAAATGCAGAATCGCAAAGCAAACGGATCACCTGAAGTTACTGATTTGATGGAAGTAATTGGTAAGGAGGAAAGATCGAGGAAGTTACTTAATGCAGATGACTTAGCCATAATAATAGAGTAAAAGGAATTATAAACGATGGCTCATACGAGACTAAAGATTTCGGAAAGGCAAGAGCAAGGAGAATGCTTAGGAAATAATAGCGTTGTGAAGAAGCAATGACG
>NC_090768.1:49131530-49141530 GCF_036898095.1 Palaemon carinicauda
TGAACTGTTAATAAAAAAAAAAAAAACTAAAATTATAAATCAAAGAAACTAAACAGGCCTATTAAATTCTTAATCAAGAAACTAAACACGCCTATTGTATTATTAATCCAAGACAATAAACATGCCAACTGAATTATTAAACATGAAACAGAACATGCCTATTGTATTATCAATCAAAGAAACTAAACATGCCTACTATATTATTAATCAAAGAAAATAAACAGGCCTATTGAATTATTAAACAAGAAAGTAAACATGCCTACTGTATTATTAATCAAAGAAAGTAAACATGCCTACTGAATTATTCATCAAGAAACTAAACATGCCTATTGTATTATTAATCAAAGAAACTAAACATGCCTATTGAATTATTGAATTATTAATCAAGAAACTAAACATGTCAATTGAATTAATAAACTAAGAAAATAAACATGCCAATTGAATTATTAATCCAAGACAATAACCATGCCTACTGAATTATTAAACAAGAAACAGAAAATGACTATTGTATTATCAATCAAAGAAACTGAACATGCCTACTAAATTGTTAAACAAGAAACTAAACATGCCTATTGTATTATCAATCAAAGAAACTAAACATGCCTATTGTATTATCAATCAAAGAAACTAAACATGCCTACTGAATTGTTAAACAAGAAACTAAACATGCCTATTGTATTATTAATCAGCAGAAACTAAACATGCCTACTGAATTTTTAAACAAGAAACTAAACATACCTATTGTATTATTAATCAAAGAAACTAAACAAGCCTATTGAATTATTAATGAAAAAACTAAACATGCCTATTGAATTCTTAATCAAAGAAACTCAACATGCCTACTGAATTATTAATCAAGAAACTAAACATCCCTATTGTGTTATTAATCAAAGAAATTAAACATGCCTATTGTATTATTAATTAAAGAAATTAAACATGCCTACTGAATTGATAAACAAGAACTAAACATATATTTGATCTATACTGCAAGCTTGAAATGAGAAGGAAAATAAGTTATTTACATCAATTATGTTTTTTTTTTTTTTTTTCATTAGGAAGAAGAATTGTGAGTGATAGCAGACAGGCACTGAGCTATAGTCAATTCTTTTTAGCGAGGCAGATTTGCACCGACTCGCAGGGGTGCCCAATTAGCTCGGAAACGTTTCCTGATCGCTGATTGGTTGGAAAATATAATTCTAACCAATCAGGTAGCAGGAAACTTTTTCTAAGCTAAAAGGGCACCGCTGCGAGTCGGTGCAAATGCACCTCATTAAAAAAAATTGAGTATAGTTGCGTGTGAGTGGAAAAGTTGCCGTTCTGTAAACGGATTTCCTTGCAGCATTTGGTGATCACCAAAAGGCTTGATCGCTAATGTAGCTTAAATACTCTTCGACTTTACTGCAAATTATATTTCATTCACACATGTTCATAGATGTGACTCCCACACGAACTCACAATATGTGTATATATATATATATATGTGTGTGTGTGTGTGTGTGTGTGTGTTTGTGTGTGCAATTGATAATAAAAATCTATACGCGTAAAACAATACCAAGTTATCTGCATATACTAATTTACATAATGTCATCATCATAAATTAACTGTCCTGCAATTATATAAATAGAGAAAAAAAATCTTATGACGAAGATGAGTAAATACTGGCAAAAATAATTTTGAAAGCAATGATCAAATTTCATTAATTTATGATAAAAATATATTGACCAAATAATTAGGTAAAAATCGATTTCAGCTACTCAAATCAAACATCTCTCTTATCATTATCATTAGGACAATTTCTTCCAAGAACTGTTTGAAATAAGACGGCGCCACCCTTATCAGCTCAGAACGGGACAAACGTTCATTTCTCCGAAAATGTGGGTAGCTGGAATTAACATAAAAGTTGCATGGTATTTCTTCATTTATAGGGATACCCGAGGCCTTAAGGCCACATATGCAGGTGGACATTGAAAGGGGAGATTTCTCTATCTCCATTAGATTTTGACGATTTCTGCCATTTTCAGTGACCTCAAGACATTGCAAATTTTCCAGTTTCTAACATACTTCGAGGAAATAAACCCCAAAAAATCAAGTTGTCATTTTATAAATCTAAAAGCTATGATGAAAAATTGTTTTTACGATGTATAATATTACAAATGGGAACTATAAATCCTTTTACTTCCGTACCTACTGTATACAATATTTCTAAATATGGAAGGCAGAGATCTATAAGAGATAGAATAAATTTCTATATAAACATAAGGAAAATATGAGGCGAAAGACATAGCAGGAAAAATTGAGTACAATATATGCACAGGCATCTGTAGCCCTATTATTATTATTATTATTATTATTATTACTAGCCAAGCTACAACCCTAGTTGGAAAAGCAAGATGCTATAAGCCCAAGGGCTCCAACAGGGAAAAATAGCCCAGTGAGGAAAGGAAATAAGGAAATAAATAAATGATGAGAATAAATTAACAATATATCATTCTAAAAACAGTAACAGCGTCAAAACTATTTGAAACTGCATATCATCAACTAGTTCCTTATTAATCCCATTTCTGGTTGTCTTTTCATATCTCTATATTAACTAACAAGCAGTTTTTCAACTTTGTGCAATATTACATTTAGGAGTTGATCATTCGCTATAGAATAGCAAATTCACTTCATCATTGTGATTTACATTCTAGAAGAACAATTACCAAGTGATTTTGTTGGTATGACCAAGATCTAGTAAAATAGGTACAACACTCATTAGGTGGCAGGAAATGTGACGTCACCGGGGCAGGGGGCCACGCTCCCATTCAACAAAACCTCACAACTATATTCTTCATTGCTCTAGTGAGCACTTTTTTTCCAGAATGCGTTACTTTGACAAAAAGATTAAAAAAGAAACACACAATGCTTCTGAATAAACTAGAGAGAGAGAGAGAGAGAGAGAGAGAGAGAGAGAGAGAGAGAGAGAGAGAGAGAGAGAGAGAGAGAGAGAGAGAGAGAGAGAGTTTGGTATGGTGAAATTTAGGTTAATTAAAATTGGTATGGTGAAATTTAGGTCATTTAAAATCAATTCAACAAAATTTCACATTAATTATGCCACGGATGTACAATGCAGTATATGATTTAAACAACTTCATGGTAGAAGACTATGCACCAATAGAACGCGATAGTTGTGGTAGCGCGCTTCGGCTCTGATGACGTCATCGTTCGCGAGTGTTGGACCTATTTTACCAGATCTTGGGTATACCCACACAATCATGACAAAGAAGTTAAAAGATAACAAAATTACTGCTTCACACGAGCTATCAATGTGTAAGCACACACAGACATACATGCATTCACATATAAAAATCAGGCTTTATATTAGTTTAGTGAGATCGGTGTTACTACATGGAATCGTATGACAACAGATTTTGTAAATTTCAGAACAAAGTCCTCAGAAGAATATTGGGAGTTAAGTGGCAGGACAGGATTAGAAATGAAACTATAAGAATTGAATTGAATATAAAATGTATGCATCAAGCCAAGCACTGGGGCATCTAAGACTGAAACTATAAGAGAGATTATTAGAGTGCCATATGTGGATGAGATTATGGTGATGGGTAGATGGAGATGGTTTGGGCATGCTCTTCGTACTCCCAAAGAGAGATTAGTTCAACAAACTTTCAACTGGGCTCCACAATGCACTAGAAGAGTTGGAGGAACCCAGGCCTACATGACTGAGGACTATGAAACGGGAAGTAGGCGATGATGAATGGAGAAGTATTGATTTATAAGCTCAAGATAGAGACGAATGGCGAAATCAAACCGCCGCCCTTTGCATCAATAGGCGTAGGAGAAGATGATGATGATGATGAAGATGATGATGATGATCATATATATACATATATATATATATATATATATATATATATATATATATATATATATATATTATATATATATATATATATATATATATATATATATATGTATGTATATACAGATAGTTGGATAACCACAACGAAAAAGGCTACGCGAATTCTAACCGGTATCGTCTTCTTCCCTTCAAGACTTCTAGAGGACTGATACATTGTTAGAAATTTTACAATGTGCAAACTTACATAAAAACAAGAAGAATAAATCATCAGAGAACTATGGCCATCTGTGCTTACGGAACACAGGCCTCTGGAGAGTGTGAAACTCTTGTCCCATGAGCGATAGAGGAACAACTACCTCGAGTGACAGGTCAAAATTTGCAGGTGTTTGTGGCCTTTAGGTAAGGTGCCTTCCACTTATTTATATCGTACCTATAAGTCTTAGTTTGTTTAGCTTTTTCATAAATATTTATGCATATCCATTTACTTTATATATATATATATATATATATATATATATATATATATATATATATATATATATATATATATATATGTATGTATATATATAAATATATATAAAGATATATATATATATATATATATATATATATATATATTATATATTATATATACATACATATATATATATATATATATATATATATATATATATATATATATATATATATATATGTATATATATATATATATTTATATATATATATATATATATATCTTTTTATATATATACACATATATATATATAAATATTATATATATATATATATATATATATATATATATATATATATATATATATATATATATATATATATAGCATCCTGCTTTTCCAACTAGGGTTATAGCTTAGCATTTAATATATATATATATATATATATATATATATATATATATATATATATATATATATATATATATATACAGAATTGGAGTTTAATGAAAGACTGAAAAATGTAAATCAGACAATGGCTAAGTTAAGTAAAATTTGGAAATCAAATCACCTGAAATTACATATGAAAATCAGGCTATATATCCAACAGATTTTGCAGATTTGAGAACAAAGCCCTCAGAAGAATATTGGTTGTTAAATGACAGGGTAGGATTAGAAATAAAACTATAAGAGAGATTACTCAAGTGCTATATGTGGATGAAATAATGGTGAAGGGTAGATGGAGATGATTTGGGAATGCTCTTTCCACTCCCCATGAGAAATTAGGTCACCACACTTTCAAGTGGGCTCCACAAGACACTAGAAGATTTGTAAGACCCAGGCCTACATAGCTAAGAACTATGAAAAGTGAAGTAGCAGATGATGAAAGGAGAAATATTGAGTAACAAGCCTAAGAGACAACTGGGGAAATCTATCCGAGGCCCTTTGCTGTCAATAGGCGTGGTAGACGTTGATGAAAGGGAGTTCCAAATTTTGCATTAACTAAATATGATTTATGTGATATCTACAAACGACAACACACGATGATTCAAGATTTACATTTGTAACAGCTTCGGTTTATGCATTAACTGTACATCATTAGAATGAACTATTCATTTGATGTTTTGTGCATTCGCACGTACTTCTTTTAAATGACAGATGTAGGCTATGTGACTTTGAGAGAGAGAGAGAGAGAGAGAGAGAGAGAGAGAGAGAGAGAGAGAGAGAGAGAGAGAGAGAGAGAGAGAGAGTTAACTTTTCTAGTATTGTTAGCAGCGTGAAAAAAATGTCAATGTGAAACACTTTTCACCCAATCTCATTAACATGATTAGCATGTCTTCTTTATATTCTTATATTTTATATTATATTATCAAGTTTGAGTTTTTTTCTTTAAACGTTTTTGTTAAACAAAGGTGCAAATATATCAAGAAACATTGTATTATGAATAAAATATGATAATCTCCAGTGGCCAAATTGATTTACCGAACAGGGATTTCATTGAACAAACACTGACATCGAAACAGTACTCGCTTTTTAATAAATTTACTGAAAACGATAAGAAGAAAAGATGAAATGAACACAGGCAATTTCTCTACGTTGGCCTACGTCACGATACTACAGAACTTAGAAAATGCATTCTGAATAACAAGTGCATCGAACGGAAAAGAGCATTTCATGAGGAAGGCAAGTTAAGTCTCCTTGCAACAATGAACACTTGTGCTTAGTGAAAGTTGCGCTAATAATGGGGATAACTATGAGCCTTATTACTCTACTTCAACTGGTCTCTCTTCATCACCCTCGTCTCGCGGCTCCCTTCATCCTCCCTTCCCCCCTTCAATGGCCCCTTCCCTTAACTTGCCCCTTCATATCTCCTTCCATCTCTCTTTAGGTTACCTCCTCTTACCATTTCTAATATTGCTTATTCTAAACATTGTATTCTGACGAAGGATTTCAATCTCGTTGAGTCCTTCACTTGAGATTGGAATAGTCATTGCAGTTTTAAATCATATATAACATTCAGCTTTTATGAATGGAAATGATCTTGAGTAGCAATAAATTGAGTTATATATATATATATATATATATATATATATATATATATATATATATATATATATATATATATATATATATATATATATAGACAAACAGCTTTCATATTCCTCTATTAGAACTTTATCCTCTGGTTTTAGACAAACCACAATAGCTGTCAAGTATCATTTATAGATTGCCTGATCCTTCCAACCAGACACAGACTCATGCAAATCTGCATCCTTTCTTCCTATCACAATTATAGAACTGAAGGCCCTCACGAAGGATTGGTATGAACTCGAACACTATTGTGGTTTTGCTGCCAAAACGGCCAAGCTTCCCACACAAGAGAGATATGATGAATGCCACAAGCATTAGATCTGTAGTTGCCCCATTGTTTGGATATTGTTTTCCTTGTTTTCCTTTCGGGACATCAGCTCCATCGCGGCATCTTTATCTGCTGCACAAAGGCTTGGCATCACACGTCTTGTTCTCCTTCGTCTATCCTCCCCCTCCCTGAACTTGGGATCTCCTCCTCCCTCTCGTATGCCAAGACTGGATCTGTTCTATCCAAATCAGCTTTTCCCTCAGATGCGAGGCTTAAAATGCAAGCGAAGGAGTCTATTATCATTTCAATTTATTTAAATAGCAAAGTTTTGCTTTTACGTTCGATGACCGTGTCTCCAGAATTAGCACGATTTGCAGGATATCAAAATCCACTTGTCAATTCTCTCTCTCTCTCTCTCTCTCTCTCTCTCTCTCTCTCTCTCTCTCTCTCTCTCTCTCTCTCTCTCTCTCTCTCTCTCTCTGTATATATATATATATATATATATATATATATATATATATATATATATATATATATATATATATATATATACATTTCTTCCCGGTCAAGCTCTCCGCGTCCCACAGGCAGGGGGAGAGGGATTGGTCATACCCTGTTGAGAGGGGTGTGTGTCCATCTAAATATTTATCCATCCTTTTTTACGAGTAGCCTACTCTAGTCATTGATATGATGGATTATAAATAATTAGACAGTAGGCAGATATTTGATATCAAAGGTTTATCCTAATCCATTGCTTAATTGGTGTTCCAAATCCAAATTATCTGGCCATCTAAAGTAATCGGAAGCGCCATATCAAGTTAAGTCAAGATCCAAAAAACTCTATTAATGATTATTTGCTCCGACAATAAAAAATATCATTAAATTGACAATTTGAGATTGATACCGAAGATAAAGGATTGCGTCCATAAAAATATTGACAGTACAAATAGGTCCCTCGAGAGACACATTTGACTGATGAGTTTCCCAACAGCTTCGTGATCAGTAGGATTTTGTGGATGGGACCGAACGAATGACGTCACAGACAACAATTCCCGTGCAAATAACATGTTCGGGTTCAAAATATGTGTCCTTTTAAAAGTGATGCAATGATTAAAAACATTAAAAGTTAATGAGATTACCATCAATTTGAATGGGTATCTAGAACAGCAATCTAATTTCACTTACAGTTTTCATATGGTGAACAATTTATGTAGGATAGTTAAACATGGTAATGTCAGATGAATGGAAAATGTGATTATGTTCGCCACTAACCCAGTTAATCATGATAAATCGTCGTCTCGGTGGAGCGCCCAACCAATGGGCAACTGGACACGCCCCCCCCCACCCCCAGCAACTGGAACCCCCCCCCCCCCCCCCCCTCCAGCCGACATCCCACCCAACCGAGTAGCAACCCCACCTATGTACCCAGACCAGGGCCCTACTGGGTCACCCCCCCCCCCACGCCCTTTTCCCGCCGACATCCCACCCACCCCGGTAGCAACCCCACCTATGAACCCAGACCAGGGCCCTACTGGGTTTCCCCCCTCCCCACGCCCTTCTCCCGCCCACATCACACCCACCCCGGTAGCAACCCCCCTACTGTAACCAGACCAGGGCCCTACTGGGTCGCCAATCACAATGGGCTTTGCCAACTGATAAGTCCGATATAAATAATAGCACTGATTAGATCACGCTTTTTAATCATGTTAATCGTTTCTGTTTTGTTATGGAATTAATTTTATTGGATGGCCAAACCAATTCAATCCACTCCACTTTTCGAACCGATTCCACAAAGTACTATATAGTTATTCCAAATAATTCCCTGCGATATCATAAATGACAAGATCGTTCGTGGTCAATTACCTGATGGATGGATTGTCCTCTTCTTTTTTTTATCTCTTTAAAGTTGCTCTTATACAGAAAACATAGAGAGAACAAAGTAAATTCCCTTGTACATCACTTGCTCGGTCTGTGAATATACATCAAACGAAACTTTTATCATCCTGTTAGAACAGCTCATTCATGATTAAACCAAACCCCCCCCCCCCCGCCAAAAAAAATAAAATAAAAACATAATCACACCATTGCCATTTATAAGTATTAAAAAAAAGTATAATCACACGTTTTCCATTTATAAATATTATTATTTCGTGAGATTCACAAGTCTTATTTCTTAGCGAAAATAAGTCTTTTCACCTCAGCGTTGCTTGAAAAAGATACTTGGTTAAATTTTTACATGTTAAATCAGGGATGAACCCCTCAGCCAAAAAAAAAAAAAAAAAAAACTTATATATATATATATATATATATATATATATATATATATATATATATATATATATATATATATATATATATATATATATATATATATATATATATATATATATATATATATATAACTGTGACTCCCCGGAGACTCACTAGAAATGCGTCGATACTACCAAGAAAGACTGATCCAGTCACCTCCATCTTTCATACATACTCGATTTTGAGGAATCAGAGCTCGTCTGTTCTAAAACTTTTACACCCTATACCCAACACTCGGCCAGGATACTTCTTCTGGTTCCTGCTTAGAATTATGCACCCTTTACAAGTTCCTATGGTCCCCTGTTCTCTCTATGTAACCAATCCATGTCAAAACACTTATCCATCTTCTATAATTATTATCGTTATCATTACTAGCTAAGCTACAACCCTATTTGGAAAAGTAGGATGCTTTAAGCCCCAAGGCACCAACAAGAAAAAATAGCCCAGTGAGCAAAAGAAATAAGGAAATAAATAAACTATATGAGTAGTAAAGAATAATGAATATAAAATATCTTAATATCAGTAACAACGTTAAAATAGATCTGTCATGTATAAACTTTGAAGATAGACTTTTGTCAGCCTGTTCAACATAAAAATATTCGCTGCAAGTTTGAACTTTTGAAGTCCCACCGATTCAACTGTCTGATTAGGAAGATCATTCCAAAGTCTGGTCACAGCTGTAATAAAATTTCCAAAATACCAAGTCTTTCCAATGCTCTTAAAATCATGGTACAAGTGTTATTTTTAACTTTCAACAGATTCCCCTTTATTATTTTTCCATTCAAAATCCAATTTTCACTAGAGTAAATTGGAGCTAAACAAGCCATCTCTACACATATATACCTTCCTTCTCTTTCTCATCTTTTGTAAAATATCTGCTACCTTACTTACTTCACCTATTGCTAGATTCAGCCCCTCTCTCGCCCTACAACCAATTGCTAAGTTTACTCCTGTTATAAAAACAGTCTCCTATTTACATTCTCACACCTTATTACTAACAGTCAATCATTGCCAATTTCCCTA
>NC_090768.1:49149030-49154030 GCF_036898095.1 Palaemon carinicauda
ATATATATATATATATATATATATATATATATATATATATATATATATATATACATACATACATACATATATATATATATATATATATATATATATATATATATATATATATATATATATATATATATATATTGCCATCAAACGTCCCTTCTCTTCAAAGAATTGACACAAAACTATGTTATTCCTCTAGTTTCGAGCAAGCCTTCAGAGACCATATTGCTAGTCCGTGTCCATTTCCCACCCAGGGTGTAACACACCAAGTCAAAACACGTAGGATATCTTATCTCTCTTTCACCAACAGACAGCGCTCATCCCTCAGTCGCCAACCGGGACTCGAACATGAATCCTATCTTGGTGAGCGAGGATTCTAACAAACATTCTAAAAGACTAAATAGTGGAATGATCTTCCCATATAATTAAGTAAATCGATAGAATTTTAAAAGTTCATAATTCCAAAGCTCTTAAGCCCAGCAGGAACAGGATTTAACCACTCCCAATGGTGAGCACTAAAATCACCAACAAGAACAAAAGAATCCCTCCTATCATTTTCTTGAATCTTAGTCAAAATGGTAAGAAGACGACCAAAGATAGAATCATCTAAGTCTGGATCCTGGTAGATCGAAGTTTGAATACCAATAGAACTTCAAAGAACTATTTCAATTTTTCAAGTTTGGAACAGTAAAGTTAGCATCTGTTAAGACGTGGCAATAGATGATTGGAAAAAAAGAATTAAAGTCACTAACAGTGAAAACTTCTCTGGCTGGAGATTCCAAATGGGTATTTGTACGCGTAATGCAGAGAAGGGGAAACCTAAGTGTCCGAAATTTTATTAAGTGCGAGCAGGAGTTTCCCATGAATGGGTTTCAGATCAAACCAGAACTTAGTCAAATATAGATCTGTTAGGGTAATGTGAACTCTTAACTAACGAAAATAAGTAACTAGATTACGATTAGTTGCCAACTACAGAGCATGTGCTTAGAAATTCTAGGTTTGAAGTGATGTCTTCGTTAACGTTTTTCCCCAAAAATTCAAATGTATTCCCTTATATATATCCTGTTATTAGTCTTGCTTTACTTTCTTCTCTCATCTTGCCATCATCTGTTTTATTTACTTTTAAATACTTAAAGAATCAAATCCTTCCATTCTTCCACCAAAACAAGTTGCTCTATCTTCCTAGTTTCCACCTACCCTCATCGCCTTATTTTTTATCATATTTACTTTTACTTCAAAAGTTAAAAGTTGGAGCAAATGTTTTTATGTTGACCAGACTGACATGAGTCTTTTTATTGTTTATATATGACATATCTGTTTTTGACGTTGTTAATAGTTTATATAGGACATTTCTGTTTTGACGCTGAAACTGTTTTTAGAACGATATATTGTTAATTTATTCTCATCATTTATTTATTTCCTTATTTACTTTCCTCACTGGGCTATTTTTCCCTGTTGGAGCCCTTGAGCTTATAGCATCTTGCTTTTCCAACTAGGGTTGTAGCTTGGCTAATAATAATAATAATAATAATATTAAATTTCTCGTCTTGCAAGCACTTTCAAATTATTCTCACAATTTCGGCAATTTCTACTCCATCTCAAATTAGCGTAGTTTCATTTGCAAACATAAAACCATTTTCAATCTCCACTCACGATTAATATTTTTCATTTCACAACTTCACAATTACATTCACTGTCCTTCATTGACACACGAATATCTGCTGAAGGGCCAACACCAACCGTATTGCGAGGACTGTTTAGTACCTTTAACAGTGAGGCATTTGTTGACCGAATGCCCTAATTTTAATAACCTAAGAAATAGATATTTGTTTGAGGCTCGAGGTGAGGATGGCAGGTTCATCCTTACCAAGATTCTTGGACATGATGTGCCCTACTATGCTAGCGGCATTTTTAGATTCATTTCAGAAGCAGGTCTTCTGAAAACTATTTAACAATTATAATGACCTCTTAACTTTTATGGTTTTAATTGAATTCTCTTTTATTTTTCATATATAATAAATGCTATCGGCGTCAATGACCTTAGATGTCAGGATGCCAGAACACTTTCAATCAATCAATCAATCCTTCCTTTAATCTCTGCCATCATCCCATCCATAAAGGTTTTGAGATACTGAAGAAATTTAAAGGACCCTTTATGTACCAAAGGCACTGTCTGGTAAAATCTCCCATTTCAGATCCAAACTCGTTCCCGTTATGGGACTCGATGGATTTTTAAAAGGAAACTGAAAAAGTCGAATCTTGCCTATTGGTAAATAATTTTGGTTTCCACTTACATATTTAATTTCAGGCTTATGTTCTTTAGTGAAATTATGTGAACAACTTCCTTGTTTACTTGGTACGCCAATCGTCTCTTATAATGAATCCTTACTTTCTCTTTTTTAACTTTTTTTTCCAGCAAGCATTGGCGCCATAAATAAGAATTTAATGTAAAAATTGAAAAATTAAATACAACTGGTATACAACCATCTATGCCTTATAAAGTAGAACTATATCAAAACAATACTATGTACCCATTGTGTACAAATATGTTTACTAATGATAGTTCTCAGTTTTATCGTTTGTCTCTCTTGCTTTGTCAATAAGATTATTGAAGATATAATAGATTTTCCTAAGCTAGGATATACGAATATACTGCATAGCAATGCCCTAAATGTATTAACAATTAGAACAACTCTAAACACAAAAGATATAGCCAGAATAAACTTGACTTGGTAGAACTGTGTTGTGTCTATTTTAGTTACGTAAAAGTCCATATATGTTTTCCCACATTCATTTCTCAAAATATCCTGACAAATACTTCCAGCAATACACAGTAATTGTGAAATGTTATTGTTCAATCGTTATGAAGAGACTGCCTATAGTGTTATCAATCTCGATATAGCCTTGGAAATAGTTCGAATGATCCTGTACTCGTGGGAACAGACAAAAGAAGAAAAACCAAAGGGATGGATTTAGATGTCCGTTGCAGACGACTTTACTGTTTTGAATGCAAGTCACGATTTGTTATCACTGCAGCAGAATACTCAGAAGACACATATAGCCTTAAAGACAACAGAATGAGGACGATTTAATGATTTTGGATATCTAAATATGAGATGAAACCTTAATTTGGCAAAACAATAAATATGAAATGAAACTTTAAATTAGTAAAACAAAACGCCAAAGCAAAATAGAAAGGAACAGATCTTAATCAAATATCCATCAAAGATGCCTAAACAAATATCTATCAAATAATGAATGGACAACTTTTTGACACGTGGGCAATAGAGAAATTGAAACATGCATGTTTATGAAAATTATGCGTACAACCAGTAATAAAATAACGAAAAACAGGTCCTCGTGGTGGAAATGATTCATCGTATTACTGAATATTTATAACATTACCCCTGGATGGGACAGAACTGCAGGGAATGAATGTATAATTACGAAAGCAAGAAAGGAAATAAACCGAAGACATCCTTGAACAAGGACGAGCATTGATAATATGAAGGTTATATCCGCCATCTGAAGCGTGACTTTTTCAAATTTACAAAAATCGATCAATAGCAAAATAGTTGGATCCACTACAGTATTATTATTATTATTATTATTATTATTATTATTATTATTTGCTAAGCCTCAACCCTAGTTGGAAAAGCAGGATGCTATAAGCCCAGGGGACCCAACAGGGAAAATAACCCACTGAGGAAGGAAACAAGAAAAAATAAAATATTTTAAGAGCAGTAAAAACATTAAAATAAATATTTCCTATATAAACTATAAAAACTTTAACAAAAATGAGAGGAAGAGAAATAAGATAGAATAGTGTGTCAGAGTGTACCCTCAAGTAAAAGAACTCTCACACAGACAGTGGAAGACCATGGTACAGAGGCTATGGTACTACCTAAGTCTAGAGAACAATGATTTGATTTTGGAGTGCCCTTCTCCTAGAAGAGCCAGGGTAGAGGATAGAAAGAAACGTTTACTGGAAAAAAAGATTGAAATCACTTACTTTCAATTTTCTTATAGATGCATATCGATTATTATTATTATTATTAATTGCTAAGCTACAACCCTAGTTGGAAAAGCGGGATGCTATAAGCCCAGGGACTCCAACAGGGAAAATAGCTCAGTAAGGAAAATGAAACAAGGAAAAATAAAATATTTCAAGAACAGTTGGTCGTTCGAGGGGTGCTCAAATTTTTGTGTTTTTAAATTTGCTGGCCCTGTCCAAAAATCAGTGTCGATTTATAAATTTCAAAATTGAAATTGTTTGTAACTGTACTGAACACCAACGGATTTCTATAATTCTTATTATTTTCTTTTTTGCAGCTTAGATAAAACAGTTCTACATACATAAGACTTTCTTAACCATATCACTGATTTTAGAAAAATATTTTTTTCACAATCAGACACGAATATTACAAAGGGAAATTTGTTACTGTCAAACTTATCATTCGAAGAGAATATTAAAAATATTTGAATTATTGATCCAAACAAATCTCAAATATTGTTAAACAGTTCTAAAGAAAAACTATTTATATAATAAAATGCATAACATCCTATATGAAAACATTGAATAACTTACTGATGGTCAACTAAGGAATACATTTTCGTATAATAAAATTTTTCACAAGGACAGTGGAACAGTCATCGTCATCATCTTTAGATATTCAATTGTAAGTAGAAAACATCTGTTCGGCATCTCAATGTGGAGATAAGAACAGAATATTCCCATCAAGATATGTTAGTAAAACCAGGATTTTGGCTTTGCCCAGGAAATATCAAATTGAAAACAATAATCCTCAGGTATGAATTTAGTAGACAGGAAATTGTTGATAGAAAAACTATGCTTCCGTCTGGTAAAGACAGCTTGACAATTCGCTACGTAGTAACTGCTGATACATACACAGCATCTTATCTCCATAAATGCGTACACGTCATCATCAGCATGTTATGACGATGAATCACGTTCCCCAGGTACTCATAAATAATCAATGCACCCAAGA
>NC_090768.1:49169030-49174030 GCF_036898095.1 Palaemon carinicauda
CCTTGATATTCTGGTTTTGCTGACACTTCCTTCATTATGGTCCAATCCGCAAAAACCAATTTACCAACTCTATTTCATTTGTGTAATAGAATGATCTATGGACATGTTTAATCAAAGTGGGATTCCTCCCCCCTTTCTAGAAGCCTTCCCGTGCATATTTGGTCAGCTTTCCTCAACTGCCATTGACGTTGTTGTGTACTGTAATTGCCCGGCACTTGGTTGAACGGCGTTGCCATCCATACCGAGTCACTTTCTCTCCCCATCATCATCACCTTAACCTCAGCAGCTTCAGCCCGCAGTTTCCCTTTCTCCGTCATTTCCTCCCTCCGTTTCCCTCCTGCTACTCTTTCCTACCCTTTCCTCACTCCTCCTTGCACCTCCAATTTTGCTGTCAGTTGCTGATAACAGCAGGAAGTTTTGCATGAAATATCTGTTCGTATCTGATGATTTCAACGGTGCTGCGCAAGTAACTTTAATTTATTTCTGTTCGTATCTGAGGATTTCAACGCTGCTGCGCAAGTCACTTTAATTTATGTGATTCCTATGGATGAAAAGTGCGGTGGTGTCATACTCGCATACATCACGACAATAGGGGTGAAGATAAAAAGGAAATTTTCTACCATCACATATTTTCACTACACCGTTCAGTCCTTTGTCGAGTTTGCGAAGAAATCAACTATTGAAAACTTTCCCAGTCGTTTACTGCCACAAGGAATGGATTATCTTACTTAGCAGTTATCAAATACAACTATCAACTCGTGTGTTATTTGGATATCTCTTGCTTGAGGGTACACTCGGGCACACTATTCTATCTTGTTTTTCTTCCTCTTGTTATTTTGAAGTTTTTATCCGGTTTTTATTTTCAAGTTTTTTATAGTTTATATATGAAATATTAATTTCAATGTTATTATTGTTCTTACACTTCTTTAGTAATTTTTCCCTATTTCCTTTCCTCACTGGGCTTTTTTCCCTGTTGGAGCCCTTTGGCTTATAGCATCCTGCTTTTCCAACTCATAATAATAATAATTACAAATCATTGAAAATATGGACACAACAGATTTATGAAATTTTTAAAAGTCCCAAGATGACACTGCTCTTACATTGCACGTTCAAAGCATTTTTTTTTTTCTGGGGGGGAGGCTAATTAGAATCCTATGTTGCTTGAAATACGATTCATAATAATTTCTGAAATTATTACGAAATCTAGAAAAGATAGAAATACAAAATGATAGACATATCAATATGGTGGCTAACTATATTTGGACACGAGAACAGTCGTGAAAAGTAACATCAGGTCTTAGTGGGTTAATACTGAGTCATCAGTTTTTTCTGCCACATTGCTGCTTTGTTTGATCTTTGTACTGCACATGTATGGCAGGGAATACGCTTTCAATTTCAGGAAGGAAGTTTCAGGAAATTTAAGCATTTTAAGATATTATTCCATTTATTTATCTTCATATTATTAGTTTTATATATATATATATATATATATATATATATATATATATATATATATATATATATATATATATATATATTTTAAGATATTATTCCATTTATTTATCTTCATATTATTAGTTTTATATATATATATATATATATATATATATATATATATATATATATATATATATATATATATATATATATATATTGGTGTAGATGGGCAGCAGTTTATTTGTCTTGCGGTTGTTAAATGAGAGAAGCACGCAGTCACCTCATTCACCAAAACCTGCAATATATATATATATATATATATATATATATATATATATATATATATATATATATATATATATATATATATATATATATATATATATATAATATATATATATATATATATATAGAGAGAGAGAGAGAGAGAGAGAGAGAGAGAGAGAGAGAGAGAGAGAGAGAGAGAGAGAGAGAGAGAGAGAGAGAGAGAGAGAGAGAGCAGCAAAGGGCTTTGGAGGTATGTGTCATCTAAAATGACGAACGAGCCTTTTTTTAAAATGCCAACAACGGCAACAAAGAAAAGAAAATATCACAGGAGAGAGAGAGAGAGAGAGAGAGAGAGAGAGAGAGAGAGAGAGAGAGAGAGAGAGAGACTAAAATAGTAAGCCTTGGGGCTTTGGAGTCTACATCGATGTGTTGTAAAAGAATTAAAAAGTTTGACAAATAATTTGGATGTTTAAGCAATTAGTGTGACATTGGAAAAAGGGAGGTGTGTGCAGAAATGGTAAGTAGCTCAAACGATATGAGATATGAGATAAGAAAGGGTAACGCACGCATTGTCAGGAATTCTCTTTGCCAGTGTTAATCTTGTCCCAGCTGTATTTGGAGAATTCAAAATCTTTTGAATTAAATGCGAAGCCAGCTGACAATAATACGGCATTACTGAAAGTAACGAGAGCGGAGATCATTACATAAATGACTTCGGAAAAATGCTTGATTTTTGGAAATACACATCTTCCAAAGAATATTCGCCCAGTATAATCAATGATTGTAATAGTAAAAAGAGATCTGTAGAGCTATATGTGGAAATTATTCCGCTTGTACTATTTTAGCTTTCATTTTTTGCATTATTTGTCTCTTACTGGTGATCATACTTTCAGTCCTTGTTTATAACAACAGCAAATGCATTTGGTCAGTTTTCATCACCACGCTGGCCACTGCGGATTGGTGATGGTGGGAGACTCTGATCTGATCGCTCTACATCCTTGCTGATCATGGCGATACGCAAATCCTTTCACCACGTTAAGGTATCCCCATTCAGATATGGGAATGTGTACAGGAATTATTATACTCCTGATAAGTCTGTTAGTGTTAAAGAATATGCCATGCAAAAAACGTTAAAGATGACAGAGTGGAATAAAGAATTATAGGTTATAAGGTTACTTAATAAAACAAGGAGGGAAAAATATGGAACTTGCCATAGTAGAAAGACCAATTTTGACCAGAGAAGAATGATTTGAATCTACTGCACGAGAGGTTACACTTCTGGAGATGTCATGTTACCCAAAAATCAACAAGAAGTGGACAAACAGATCTAGAAAGGGTTGGGTCGATAACGTGGAAGAGGCGTTGACACCAAAGAATGCAAGTACATTCAAGATAAGGGTGAGTGGCTCTATATGTAAATTGCTGATAAATCTATTAAGTTGGTGTTAAAGAATAGGGCATCCAAAAACATCGCACTTTTTTTTTTGTAGCAAGTAACGCAAAATGTTAATGTTTTTCTGATTCTTTATTCCTCTTATGAGAACTTCAATCCAGGTTATAAGAAAAACTGAGTTAAATAAAGGGGTACTCAGTAGAGCGCAGCCCTCCGGCAGGGCAGCTTATTTCTCGACCTTTCGGAATGATTTTGGACGTTTTGCTCGTCCGTGATCATGACCTTTGACCTTCCAAAATTTTATCATTTCAAGCTCTGTACATAACAGTTTAAAATCCCTGCAAGTTTCATTACTTTACGATTAAAATTGTGGCCGTATGGTTGATGACCGGAATTTGACCTTTTGCTTGACCTTAGACCTTGGACTCGACCTTGACCTTCGACCTTCACATGTATTAATTGGCATGGATTTTCATACACTCAATTATGAACCAAGTTTGAAGTCTGCGACAACGATGTCCAAACTTATGGCTGATTACGTGAATTGGACATTTTGCTTGACCGTGACCTTGACCTTCCAAAATTTAATCATTTAAAGCTTTTTACATACCAGGTAAACCCTGTAAGTTTCATTACTTAATGATTATAATTGTGGCCAGGAAGCTGTTCACAAAGAAACACACTCACAAACACACAAAGAGAAGTTAAAACATAACCTCCTTCCACCTTCGTTGACGGAAATAATAAGCAGGAGCTGTGATGTGATGTTTAATTATATAACTAGATATCGATCTCGTCAATATTAGATATCAAAATATGAAGTTAAATGTCTATGATATTCCTCTTCGCTTAGTTGTGGTCTTTTGAAGTAAATATATCCTTTAAGAACATGAATCAAGATAAGAAAAGACGTCATATATAGACCGATGTTTTCACTGACAAAATCAATGACACTAGAATTGAAGCCTATATAGTTATACAAAGGAGAACGGCGAGTGTTGGATTAATTGGGTTGGATTCATGAATCTGGTCCATAAGACCTGCCACTGGGGCCTAGCAGGCCATTTAGCATTCATGCAAAACTGGATGAAAACCCCGTTGTTCCGTAATGACATAAAAGTTAGAGGTTGGAGAGAAAAAAAGAAGAAGAAGAAGAAGAAGAAGAAGAAGAAGAAGACTAAAAGATGAGTGCAGTTAGGATCCGAAAGAAGCCTGCAAAGGCCTTGAAGTAATGCCTACAGTACACCGCTTGAAGTGCACCACCACGGGATAGTAATGAAGTGTCCTCACTAAAGTTCATCCCAACTAAATACATTCAACGTTGCTCTACGACCACTAGGTTTATTTAAGGTTTGCCCTCTCGGCATTACATGTTTTCTAGTAATAATATAGAGTTTGCTTTCAAGGACGGGAAAGCAAGTACAAAGCAGAACACCTGTCCATGATTAATGGATCGGTTTCTGTAACAGATATGAGGATAATTGTACACTTGTTACATTGACTGGACATTGCGCAGTGGAATATAAGCTTTGTAGTTTACTAGCGTTTATTATGATAATTCTCTTGCGTATTTTTTTCATACCAGTTATACAAAATTTGCCTAAGACAATTATCCACCAGGTAACAAAATCAGTTCTTAGCTGTACTACCATTCTATCAGTCAGTCAATCATAAGACACTACGAATCTACAGCCAGCACTACAAGCTCTCCGGACCGCATACAAATTTCATCTTTGTCTTAGAGTCTCTAAATCTTCCAAAATTTGCCTACGACAGCTATCCACCAGGTAACAAAATCAGTTCTTAGCTGTACCATCATTCTATAAGTCAGGCAATCATAAGACGCCACGAATCTACTGCCAGCACTACAAGCTCACTGGACCGCAGACAAATTTCATATTCG
>NC_090768.1:49184901-49187401 GCF_036898095.1 Palaemon carinicauda
AATCGCCAGACTGGGGTTCGAATCCCGCTGAAACTCTTTCGTTCCTTTGGTCGCTGCAACCTCACCATTCTTGTAAGCTAAGGATAGGGGGTTTGGGGGAGCCTATAGGTCTATATGCGGAGTCATCATCAACCATAGCCTGAACCTCCTTGGTCCTGGCTTGGGTGGAAAGGGCTTGGGCACTGATCACATGTATATATGGTCAGTCTCTAGGGCATTGTCCTGCTTGATAGGGCAATGTCACTGCCCCTTGCCTCTACCATTCATGGGTGGCCTTTAAAACCTTTAAACCTTTAAAACTAGCTTATGTGCTAGGGCTTTAGTGAGGCTCCAAGTTTCTGTTGCATAAGTTAACACTGGTCGGACCATCTGATTAAACGCATTTCTTTTTTGGAGAAAATGTCATTTTACTTTTTATAATCTAATTTTATTAACCAAAAGCTCTCCATTCATGCTTATCCTTCTTTTAATTTCGATCTCATATCTTGTATTAACTAGGTATGCTTATTTATTAACAATCTCTCGTTCATAACTTTAATCATATTCCTTTTCAATCCTGCATTTCTGCTCTCTCTATCAAGATCTTTTATCATCTGCAATTCCTTCCATGAATCACAAAATAAAACCTGCAAATCTTAAGTTGTAAAGGTATTCCCCATTAATGTTAATTCCGACATTTTCCCAATCTAAATTCTTAAAAACCTCTTCTAAACATTCTGTGAATAATTAAGGAGAGATGTGGTCTCCCTGTCTAACTCCCTTTTCAATAGGCATTTTCTCACTATCTTTAGGTAGTTTTAGGATGGCTGTACTTCCTATATAGATATCTTCACGTGTTCTAACATAAGATTCATTTATTCCTTGCTTTTGTAAGGCTTTCATTACTTCTGAAGTTTTGACAGATTCAAAAGCTTTCTCATAATCTATAAATGTCATGCATAATGGTTTGTCATAAGCTGTTGATTTTTCCTTTAGCTGGCTAATTACATGGATATGTCAGTTGTTGAATACCTTCTTCTAAAACCTGTCTGCCCTCTTAGTTAAAGAAAGTCTACATGTCTTTCTATCCTGCCAAATATGATATTTGTTAATATATCATATATTACTAAGAGTAAACTTATTAGGGGGTAATTTTTAAGGTTTTTGTGTCTCCCTTTTTGTGAATTAATATAATGATAAAGTTTTTTCCTATTTGTAGATATACAGCATTCTTGCAAACACTTTGCGTACAATTCAGTGAAATTTGCTATTATGAAATCTCAACCTATTATAATCAATTGTTAGGCCATTTTCTCCCGCTGCTTTGCTGCTTTTCATGCCTTTTAATGCTTTCTTTACTTCTCCTACTGTTAAGAGCTCAGGTGTTTCATTATTTCTACTGGCAAATTTATTTCTTATATCACTATTGTAGAGCATTGTAAAAAAAGCTTCTGCAATTTTTGTTACTCCATCTTTTCTGTTGATATTTCCATTTTCACCCTTTAAAGCAAATACGTCTTCTTTGCAGAAACTTGATGCTTCTTGCCTGCTTCAGTTTCCTCAATTTTGATCTGAATGTGTTTACGAATGTCTTTGGTTTTTTATTTGTTTACTATTTAGGATATTTCAGGTAATTCTACTTAACCTCTCTTGGTTTTTACCCTCCTTTACAATCATTTATCTATTAGGTTTTTTGGTTTTTTTCTGATAGTTTTCCTTGATCTTGCTTAGGAACTTTCCCACTTATCTCTTCCGATGAATCCAATACAAAGTTTGCTAAATTACTATTCATTTCTTCTTTACTTGTTTCCATTTCCTCGCGTAGATGGCAATACCTATTTTGTATTGCTTAACAAAACTCATCAGATTTTTCTCTTATTGCAGGAGTGTTTATTTTCTTCCGTAAAATTACTCTCTCTCTCTCTCCTCTCTCTCTCTCTCTCTCTCTCTCTCTCTCTCTCTCTCTCTCTCTCTCTCTCTCTCTCTCTCTTTAGATCTAGACAAATTTGAATTCTCACCATTCTACGGTCGCTTGACTAACTTATTTAACAATCTCATAGCGGCGGGAAAAAAGGAAAAAGAGAATAAATTGAAATGAGAGCTTTTATTCCTTGTACATATTATCATAGCAGAGCAGTATATATATATATATATATATATACATATATAACATATATAAATATAAATATATACATATATATACAATATATACTGTATATATATATATATATATATATAAATATATATAGATATATATATATATATATATATATATATATATATATATATATATACACTGTACATATAGGTGTGTATGTGTGGGCGCGCTTGTCTGTTTGTGTTTTGTTCTCACATTTACTCACCTACACAAACAGAGACGCAATACCAAAATAATGCGAAAATAAAATATCTACAAATATTACCACAAGTTAGAGCTTTCCACAAACTGCTCTGGAAGAACAGAGTAACAGATCTGGAGAAACTTAGGCCATTTGGAGCTCGGTGTGATCTTGATAAAGTC
>NC_090768.1:49197401-49237401 GCF_036898095.1 Palaemon carinicauda
GTTTTATATTGGATTCAACGTAGGCAGGTCAAGGCACGCGCTAACCGTTCAGATTCAAACAACTAAAGTTTTATATTGGATTCAACGTAGGCAGGTCAAGGCACCCGCTAACCGTTCAGATTCTAACACTTAAAGTTTTATATTGGATTCAACGTAGGCAGGTCAAGGCACCCGCTAACCGTTCAGATTCTAACACTTAAAGTTTTATATTGGATTCAACGTAGGCAGGTCAAGGCACCCGCTAACCGTTCAGATTCTAACACTTAAAGTTTTATATTGGATTCAACGTAGGCAGGTCAAGGCACCCGCTAACCGTTCAGATTCTAACACTTAAAGTTTTTTATTGGATTCAAAGTAGGCAGGTGAAGGCACCAGCTAACCGTTCAGATTCTACCACATAAAATTTTATATTGGATTCAAAGTAGGCAGGTCAAGGTACCAGCTATCCGTTCAGATTCTACCACTTAAACTTTTATATTGCATTTAAAGTAGGCAGGTCAAGGCGCCAGCAAACCGTTCAGATTCTACCACTTGAAGTTTTATATTGGATTCAACGTCGGCAGGTCAAGGCACCCGCTAACCGTCCAGATTCTACCACTTAAACTTTTAAATTGGATTCAATGTAGGCAGGTCAAGGCACCCGCTAACCGTTCAGATTCTACCACTTGAAGTTTTATATTGGATTCAACATAGGCAGGTCAAGGCACCAGCTATCCGTTCAGATTCTACCACTTACAGTTTTATTTTGGATTCAACGTAGGCAGGTAAAGGCACCCACTAACCGTCCAGATTCTACCACTTAAACTTTTATATTGGATTCAAAGTAGGCAGGTCAAGGCACCAGCTACCCGTTCAGATTCTAAGACTTAATGTTTTATATTGGATTCAACGTAGGCAGGTAAAGGCACCCACTAACCGTCCAGATTCTACCACTTAAACTTTTATATTGGATTCAAAGTAGGCAGGTCAAGGCACCAGCTATCCGTTCAGATTCTACCACTTACAGTTTTATATTGGATTCAACGTAGGCAGGTCAAGGCACCTGCTAACCGTTCAGATTCTAACACTTAAAGTTTTATATTGCATTCAAAGTAGGCAGGTCAAGGCACCACCTAGCTAACCGTTCAGATTCTAACACTTAAACTTTTATATTGGATTCAACGTAGGCAGGTCAAGGCACCCGCTAACCGTTCAGATTCTAACACTTAAAGTTTTATATTGGATTCAAAGTATGGCAGGTCAAGGCACCACCTAGCTAACCGCTCAGATTCTAACACTTAGAATTTTATATTGGATTCAACGTAGGCAGGTCAAGGCACCCGCTAACCGTTCAGATTCTAATAAAGTTTTATATTGGATTCAAAGTAGGCAGGTCAAGGCACCACCCACCTAACCGTTCAGATTCTAACACAAAGTTTTATATTGGATTTAAAGTAGGCAGGTCAAGGCACCAGCTAACCGTTCCACCCAGCTAACCGTTCAGATTCTAACACTTAAAGTTTTGTATTGGATTCAAAGTAGGCAGGTCAAGGCACCAGCTAACCGTTCCACCCAGCTAACCGTTCAGATTCTAACACTTAAAGTTTTGTATTGGATTCAAAGTAGGCAAGTGAAGGCGCCAGCTAACCGTTCAGATTCTAGGACTTGAAGTTTTGTATTGGATTCAAAGTAGGCAGGTGAAGGCGCCAGCTAACCGTTCAGATTCTAGGACTTGAAGTTTTGTATTGGATTCAAAGTAGGCAGGAGAAGGCGCCAGCTAACCGTTCAGATTCTAGGACTTGAAGTTTTGTATTGGATTCAAAGTAGGCAGGTGAAGGCGCCAGCTAACCGTTCAGATTCTAGGACTTGAAGTTTTGTATTGGATTCAAAGTAGGCAGGAGAAGGCGCCAGCTAACCGTTCAGATTCTAGGACTTGAAGTTTTGTATTGGATTCAAAGTAGGCAGGAGAAGGCGCCAGCTAACCGTTCAGATTCTAGGACTTGAAGTTTTGTATTGGATTCAAAGTAGGCAGGAGAAGGCGCCAGCTAACCGTTCAGATTCTAGCACTTGACGTTTTATATTGGATTCTTTTCTAGTTATGAAAACACTAAGAATTGGTGTTATGAGAGCCTCGGGGTACTTTATACTTGGCCTTGCTTGCAAGATTATATAGGTCAGTATATGTGAATTTCCTCTCTAGCAACACTGAATCTTTATCGATTGTTCGATCTCCCAGTATGCCTTTTCTCCACTTTCTTTTGTGTATTGGTTAAAGATACTTAACAACTCGGAATATGAACAATTGGAGCCAATTTCCCTTTATGATACGGCTTTTCTCACAGCCCACTACAATAGTTTTATTGACCCCCTGAGACTAAAAATATACTACAGCTTTTAAAAGAAGACAATACTATCTTAGCTGCATTATTTTTTTTTCGTTTTGATTTTTTCGATTTAGCAGTCGTCTGCTCTATTGTTCAATATACATAAATCATTTTCTTTTAATTTCTTCTCGCTTTTTACTTATACGGTTTCCATCTTGTGGATTCTTACAACCGACCTCAATCCTATTTTGTCATGGCTCATAATTATGTAAGTTCAACTAAATTTTAAACGATGATAACGATTATAAATTTAATAACAATATGAATATCACAATATCTATCTATATATATATATATATATATATATATATATATATATATATATATATATATATATATATATATATATATATATACTGTACATACACACACATATATATATATGTGTGTGTACAGTTTATATATTATATAAATACACATGTATATGTATGTATATATATATATATATATATATATATATATATATATATATATATATATATATATATATATATATATAAACATAATAATTTGGTCAATGATGAGTGTGAAAACTGCATCAACAAATTATCAAATAAATATGTTAAGAGCCATTTATTCTTATTTTTTCAGTCATTATCTTTTATCCAACTTAGAATAATTGTAAGTTCCTCGATAGTATATCTATCAATGTTAACGACGTGTGAGAGTAAAAGGAGTTAAATTTTGGCAGCAGCGCCGCCGAGCCACTTCGGACTCTCCCTTTCTTTTGTGAGTGATCGTGGAAAAGTGTAAGTTCGGCAAACGACCACATCTTTGGCCTACTACATAATGTTCTCTCTCTCAAGAAGTGGAACTTGGAAGGAGGAACCACACCCAACTGGCGACGGTGGGTGGGTGGGACATGCTCCACTGGTTACAATAGAACGCCCGCACACACACACACGTATACACTTTTATACACATACACAGACACACACACATTGGCCATTAAACATCTTTCTTGCGCCTGCGTTTGGGTAGGATACCTTTACTTTCGTTTCGGGGTTGAAGGTATCTCGCTCGACGCTTTTTCTCTCTTTGCTTACAGATTTATATGTATTAAGATGTAATCAGTAGGAAACTCACCCTGGAAATTGAATTAGCAAATGTTAACTATCCAATCATTCTAAGTCTATCTGGGTAACAAGTAATTAATTTTTCTATTTAGAATGGGTTCCAATAGATTTGGTATTGCACAGAGCCGAATAGTTTTAAGAAAATACACAATAAAACGAAAAAATCACGTGGATGTTGAATTGCCTGATAAATAATCAATACATTTAGAACATTTGACTCAATCATTATTCCATAAACTCAAAGAATGTTGGTCGTTTAAACTCGCAAACAGAATTGTCTATTGAACAAAACTTTATTGTTTTGAAGCTATGAATTGTTCAGAAAGAAACATCATTAATGAAATGTATAACGTAAATTCAGTAAATTCATTGGTATAAAGTTTTGAATCGGCCATGATAATAGAGAGAACATTAAAGGAATATTTGTTTGTAAAATTCGATTAAAAACGATTCATATGTAATTCAGAAATTCAAGAGTTGATTTCATTTAAATCTACATTAAGTAAATCAGCTATTTATAAAAATCTCTCTCTCTCTCTCTCTCTCTCTCTCTCTCTCTCTCTCTCTCTCTCTCTCTCTGTAGGTATCTATCTATCAATCTATCTATCTACCTTCGTATAATAGGGCCGTTAACATTAAACGAAAGGAAAAGTATAAATGCTGAAAGTGGAGCAAGTGAGCGAAAATTTTCCAGAGCATTTAAATCCCACTCAAATTATTTCGCGTCTTGTAATCACATCTGCCTTAAATACCAAATTTACATTTGCGGTAAAAACAATGATAAAAAAAAAAATAAAACCGAACTATGGACATTGTTTCTATATTTCCTTAATATAAATACAGAAACGGTATGTCTACAAAGGTCATTATTTCTATAAAAAAAAATTATTACTTATCAGGAAGTCGAGACAAAACAGCTGAACGAATTATTGTCGTCTGCAAAACGGATAATCTCAAATTCTACTCTTCCTTCGAAGATGATATTTCGGGTAAAGTTTATAGAAATGCTTCTAAAAGATACGATAACAGACGATAATCCCTGAATCTGGGACCTTCGGTAAAAGGGATCGTAAAATCGTCAGAGCCTATCGTAGTTCAACAGGAAATATTACCTTCCAACAGTCATCCATTATAAGGTTGGCAACTTTTTTTTTACAAATGGTGATATTTCCTTTATTATTCACAAATTCAATTTGTGTCCTTTGGTATACTTAACTTTCCTGGTTTTTCTAATATTAAAGCCTTCTATTATGTTAACATATATTACATGGCAGAAGATAATTAAAGGTAATTATGTACTGCAGTTCATATAATTTTGAGGGCCTTAGTTTCTCTATATCCCACGCACACAAATTTATACATACATATATATATATATATATATATATATATATATATATATATATATATATATATATATATATATATATATATATATGCATATATATAAATATATATATACATATATGTATATATATATGTATATATGTCTGTGTATGCATGTGTTTTTATGTATATTTACATACATATATATATATATATATATATATATATATATATATATATAATTATATATATATATACATAAATATACGTATACTGCATATGTGTATATACAGTATACGCATGTATATATAACATATATATAATCTATATACATTAATTATATTTTTCAAAAAAATTCACGAGTCATTTTAAAGCGGAAGACATAAACCTTCAATTTCCTAGAGGATATCAGACAAACTAAGTAACGTAAAGAGGGGTACTATGGTCTGCATTTCACTAAGAATTAAGAAAAAAAAAACATTCTATCTTGGTAAATAAAGATATCATCAGGTCAATGGCATCTCTAAGGCAGGTGAAATAGGTATTTGGGCAAGAGACTTTCAAGAATAGAAGACAACAATTGTCCTGAATAACTTAGGAGTTACTCTAAAATGTAAATGACCCAGTCCTACCCAACATATACCTAGTGGAATTGGATTCTTGGTTGAAAGTCAGTCATGCACTGGGATCCACATGGGGTTTTCACCTTTGCTAAAAGTCACCCACTTTCAGTCAAGGTCAAGTTGCAGTCAATGCACCGAGTTTAGCTGTCTGGGTGCTGATTGCCAGTTCCCAGCCTAGTTCACTGCTATTACATTCTCTACTGTTAATATTACAATTCTATCAAATATTGAGTGAAAGAACTCTTTCAATTTTCACCTCAATGTAAATTATATGCTGTAGTTTTGGCTTAAAGGTTCGACTACATTTCTAGTTTATATAAAATACATAACTTGCATAAAGAGAGAAAAGGGATGGCAAAGCATAAAAGGTTCACGAAAAAGAGATATTGAGAGAAGTCGTAAATTTAAGAAGAAACATCAAGTTAGGAGGGCAGTAGCAAAAGCATGGGATGAAACATATAATAAATAAAAGAAAGAATGGATAGCTGAAAAGGAGAAAAAGATTTGTATCGATTGGCTAAGTAGAGAGATAAAGCAGAGAAAGATGAACACCATGCAAAGGATATAAAACATGAAAATGACAATGTTTAAACGGATGTTAGGATGGTGCTAATTAGATGGAAAGAATACTTCAAAGAGCTCCTGAATGTGGAGAACGCAAGAAAGGAGACACTGGTTGAAGCCACGCAAACATATAGGGGACATTCTTGTCATAAGTAAGATGGAAGTAATGAATGCTTTGACGAAAATGAAAAAGGGAAAGCAGTGGACCCAGATGACATTCCTGTGGAGGTGTGGAGGTGGTTGGGAGATGTTACAGTGAGGTTCCTAACAAGCTTGTACAACAGAATTTTGGCGAGGGAGAGAATGGCTGAAGAGTGAAAGAGTATCCTGGTGCCTGTCTACAAAAACAAGGGAGATATTTAGAGTTGCACAAACCACCATGGAATAAAGCTTTTAAACCTTAGCCTGAAGATCTGGGAAAGAGTAGTAGAAGTTAGATTAAGGGCACAGGTAACAATCAGTAGACAGCAGTATAGGTTCATGCCAGGTAGGAGCACTTCAGATGGAGTATTTGCTTTGCGAATGTTAATGGAAAAGAATTGAGGACATAAAGAATTGTAAGTTTGTGGACCTAGAAAAAGCCTATGAAATGGTACCAAGAGATGAATTGTGATAGGGCATAAGGAGCTCAAGAGTGGATGAGAAGTATGCGAGGGTAGTGCAGGGTAGGAATGAGAACAGTCAAATAGTAGTGAAGTGTGCTGTAGGTACAATGGAATGGTTCAACGTTGAGATGCGATTGCATTAGAGATCAGCTTTAAGCCCTTTTATGTTTGCAATTATCGTGGACTGATTGATCAATGACATTAGGCAGTAGTCTCCATGGTTTCTATTGTTTGCAGTCAACATAGTGATCCGTGGTGATAGTAACAAGAAGGTTGAAGCAAATCTGGAAATTTCTAGGTATGCACTAGAAAGGAGTATGAAAATCAGCCCAAATAGGACAGAGTATATGTGTAAATGCGAGAGATGACAGGAATGCGGTACGATTGGAAAGTATAAAACAGAAAAAGGTTGAATTTAAATATCTACAATCAACTATAAAAAGTGGTGGGTGCGATGGGGAGGTGGAGAAGAAAATTCAAGCTGGATGTAATGGTTGGAGAAGAATATCAGCAAGTGTGAAAGGGAAGGCCTTTAAGATGGTGGTAGGACCAGTTATACTGTATGGTTTGAAGCCCGTGCCTTTAACCAAGAAGCAAGAAGCAAAGAAGGAAGTTGCAGAAATGAAAATGTCAAGGTTCCTACTGCGGACACCGAGGATGGAGAAGATTGGGAATAAATTCATTAGAGGAACTGCATATGTAAATCAATTAGGAAAAGAGAAGCAAGACTAAGGTGGTTCGGACACGTTAAGAGAAAGAAGAGTATGTCGGGAGTAGGATATCCCTGTAGTCACTGGGTAGACAAAGGAGAGGAAGGACTACGAGAAAATTCATGGATTCATTAAGAGAAGCTGATGAGACAGAGGATGATTCAGGAGATAGAAAGTAAATGGAGACTGCTGTGACGACCCTTGAATGGGAAAAGCCAAAAGAAAAAGATCGAATACATAACTTTGCCGTCATTTTTTTTGGGGGGGAGGGAGGGAGAGATGTTCTTTCCAGCAAAATTGCCAAATGGCTAGGGTGAACTTGGCCCAATGAAATTCACCATTGCAGAAATACCTGAGAGAGAAGAACTTACTTTCTTTTAAAATGAAATCAGCATACCACATTCATTCTTGTGGGTTTCTGGCTATGGTATGCAATGCAACTATTGTTTCTTCAGCCAAGTTGAATTTTCATCTTGGTGTTTCCACATTAAACTTTTTCAAATTTGAAAGATGCTAGGTCAACAAGTACAAATACAACTACATCTGCAATTCCAACTTCCTAACATCAACCTTCTTAAGAAAACCCCAAATAAGCCAGTGAATACCAATCACTACATACTGCCCTTTTGAGGTAGCTCTGTATTTTGCAGCTTTATGGAGTAGAAATGTTGGCATTTATCTTTCAGTGCAAATCTATTCCTTACAATAAGCTTTGATATGCACTTTTTTTTTTTAGTTCAAATGCAAGACTCATTTATTAAATCATTTTGACTTAACTTAGACTTTGTAGCCATTTCTTTCATTGCGGCAAATGTCTTTAAAACATAAATCACAATTCATTAAGAATATGAATAATTCTTGGCCACTTGATGTAAACTTCTCTTTCTTTCACTTGCAATAGTACCTGCTTTATTCTGTGCCTTTTACAACTTGGTGCTGAGGAATTGTCCTTTTACACCTCCAATATTATTGTGCTAGGTCTCTTGTACTTGTTATTTCTTTGGCGTTACTTTCATTTAACTGGATAGAATTCAGTAATATTGGGAGATCACTGTTAGTGTAAAAAAAAATGGTGGATTTATTATAATAGTGCAACAACCAGAAGTGTTGTACTGTCTCTAAGTATAAACATGACTGAATTACTTTTTCGAGTCTGTCGCAAAAAAAAATATTTGTATCTACTGGTGTTCTGACTTTCGTCACATTTTATAATTTACTCAATGGTTTAATATTGGAATTCTATAATCCTACCTTTTAGTATTTACTTTGATATATATGTAACACTTAGTTTAAAATAGAGCCATACAGATGGTGTAAATTGTACATTAAAAGAAGATAAATTACCCGGTATGTAAAAAATCTTAATTTCAGAAAAATTTTCTATCCTTTAAAGGGATAAGTTATGGCACTATAATACAACTTTTAGATGGATAAATATTGTTACCAGCAGTGAAATATAATCAGTGCTGCTTATTAGAGCCAATATTAGCTTTTCTGTGAAGCATCTCATTACCTACCCTAGTTTTAGTAGGAGTACCTTCTAAAATACAAAATTTCCAAAGTGCCACTGAACGCATGGTGAACCTTACACCACAATCTTCTATATTCACTTTTGCTGAGTTGCGGCCACTACTGTGTACTTGTGACTTCAATATGAAATAAGCAAATTATTCGAGAGCTATTTGCACAAATATAGGATATATCTCTTGTTCTATTGCAACTGGATTAAACGTAATTTCATTGACACTAATGTCATATAAAATGCATTTTGCCCGGATTAAACTTTGGTCTTCTATTTTCATGACATTCAGTTCTACGTGATAAAAAACGTTTGAAATGACTTTAAATTGTACAAATGATAACGAATCAAAAATTTATTAAATTTAATTTAGACAGTCTTCTCAGCAATAGCGACCGAGCCATAGTTCAAAGCAGATTTTGTTAGCACATTTCGTTTCAATTAGGCCGAGACAAAAACAGTATTGATGGGACAACTCAACCCATTTCAGACAAAATATCAAATCTTACAAATCAGACGAAAGTCAGCAGAAAAACATATCTTTAAAATGGAATTTTAGTTTGTTTGTACATTTACATTGAGAAGTGATTATTGGTGACAATTTACACTATTCGAATGATTCGGCCCAAAAAGAAATTCTCTGATATGCTGTACCACAAGATCACTGTAAAATAAGACAAATAACTATCCTATCTTATTTCCTTTAGTCTTGTTGTTTTGAAGTTTTTATACTTTATATATGAGAGATCTATTCTAATGTTGTTACTGTTCTTAAAATATCATATTTTATTGGTTCATTACGTCACTTGTAGTTTATGTATTTCCTTGTTTCCTTTACCCGAGCTGTTTTTACCTGTTGAAGCTCTTGGGCTTATAGCATCCTGCTTTCCCAACTATAGTTGTAGCTTAGCTAGTAGTAGTAATAATAATAATAATAATAATAATAATAATAATAATAATAATAATAATAATAATAATAATAATAATAATAGTAGTAGTAGTAATAATGATTATTGTGATAATAATAATAATAATAATAATAATAATAATAATAATAATAATAAGCCCGTTATTTTCTCTCTTCCAATTAAAGACAGTAAAAACGTTTACCACAATAACCACTAACGTGTTTGCAATTAAGAAGAGCAAACTGGCTGTCATTAAGGCATCACGAATCCAAGTTTTAGATAAGAGTGGGCTAACCTTCATAAATCCAAAAGTATGATTTTTGCAGACCAGCCTTTACACTGCTGGATTAAACAGAGAAGCCAATATCTTTACTGCCATTCTCGTTTGCATTCACATCTAGAAACGCACAGATAAAATTAGTTGTTAGCCATCCAGCAAGATAGTATAATAGGCTAGATATGAAAGTAGGCAAAATGTCAGTGATGTACAATCAATGACTGGGAACTTTTTTTTTTTTTTGGGGGGGTGGGGGGGTGGGGGGCTGGGGTTAAAATATTGATCAGTATTACAGTTTCTAAAATGCTGTAATTCTTTATGAAAGAAGGCAAAATGTTAGTGATGTACAATCAATGGCTGTGAACTTTTTTTGTAGGGGGTGGGGGATAAAATATCGATAAACATTACAGTTTCTAAAATGCTGTAGCTCTTCAAAGTTTATATTGAATTTCTTTTCAGGGAATGTGCAAAGTATTACCAGTAAATGAACCGGCCTCCGTCACAACAGATACGAAACGTGTCACCAAGCACAAGTTCAATACACGCTGATAGGGCAATGGCCTCAATACATTGCTCTATATACCTGCGATACAGTCATACGTAAGTCAGTTATTAAGTAGTCACAACCGCAAAAAAAAAGGCTAAAAATCCGTCCCAGGGAAATGAAAAGAAAAGAAACTGTAGATTATCTTACAGAAAGTGTGTCAAGGCTAACAAGATAATACAGAGCAGCCATTTCTTTGCCGAGTGAGCTGTTTTCTTTTTATTTCGACCGATATTTTCTATTTCATTCAGACTGATTCGAAATTATTTCTTATTATAAAGAAATTTTGATGAGTCGTATAATCCCCAAGGCAGCCATCCAAGATAACAATAACAAACCGAGGAATTTTACGTATATAATATAGATGAAAATCATTTATTGATTGATTTTTCTTTCTTTATTTACACTTTTTGCCTTTAATTAATCAACTTATCTTTTATTGCTTTCCCTAGTTATTATAACTAATTGGGCGGATGATAAAAAATTCAGGGTAAATTAGATGAATCTCGTGTATGTTTCCAATTTCCGTAAGGGGGTTAACTTGAACTTTGTTATCATGTTTACTTATTTCTTTTCAATGCAAACATCTTAATATTATTTATGTAGCATAATAAAAACACTATTGTAACTGTATCTGTACAATCTGTCTTGCTAATAAAAAAAAAAATTCTTATCAATGCAGCTATAGCAAACTATATTGAAAATATGTTATCAAGTTAGAATCATAATACACAGAATCATGAGTGACAATAGTGCTGTTAGTGGAAAGTAAAATATTTAATTTCATAACTTTATCACTTATTACAATTTAAAACCATTAGTTGAGGAAACTTGACCTCTGGAGTTAGACATTATAGGAAATACCTAGATTAAGTTATGATTGTTAAAATACAAAATGCAAATCCACCTTTATCACAACACACTGGAATTCATAATTTGGAATAATCCAGTGCCACTAATATAAAGGTTATGATTCACAAGGAATATAAATTAAAATTTTTATGTGAATTTGGGTCTCGCCCCTCCCATCCGTAAATTTTGAAAATATATCCATTACAATAAATCAATAAGAGATCCAGTTACCGACTTACAAACAACCGTCTGAAGAGATCTTAATCTTTTTTCCTTGTGGGTAGTTAAAAATCGATTTCAGAAAGTAGCTCTTCACAATAAAAGTTTACTAAAAGATTCCCGTTTCTTAGGGAAAAGAAAATGAATCCGAACATCTAAGTGGAATTCTGAGAAAATAAAAATCAAAACCAGACACTTTTCAGGATAATCGTCTACCGTTTACTACTTACGGCATTATCATTCTTATCTCAAGAATGATAAGTATATGTCACGAAAGTCGTCATTACTCATTATGCTAAGGCAAATGTACAAAGTTACATAAAACTTTCTTGAGCATCATAACAAACTGACT
This sequence comes from Palaemon carinicauda, assembly GCF_036898095.1. Classification (NCBI taxonomy): domain Eukaryota; kingdom Metazoa; phylum Arthropoda; class Malacostraca; order Decapoda; family Palaemonidae; genus Palaemon; species Palaemon carinicauda. The sequence goes on from NC_090768.1 coordinate 49,209,340, forward strand.
ACACAGTTTTCTACTTGGCTTTTCAAGAGTGAACGCGTGTACGACCCGATCACTTCTTGGCGTGAACGCTTTCTCGCTGAAGTTGATCTGAGATTGTAACATTTCATATAACAATGAAATACATCCTGTAGAGCTTGTCTCTATTTGGGTTACTACGCTCCATTTTCTTACTTTTTTTCTGGACGTAAGACTGGGTTGAGCTCAACCACGCCCGTTGGAGTGTTGCAGAACGTTAGTGATCATATCTTTTTTCCTCAAAGATAAAAATGATTTCTTCATCGAGAAAATCCTTCAGGATATCTATTCAAAATATATAATAACCCGCTGATTTAAGGATACCACGCCTTCCCTAACTACCCCAAAAGTACACTAAAACATCGCTCTTGTTTTTATTTATTTATTGAATCTTTAAATGTCAACAAAGGACGTGGCTTGGATCTCGAGTGACATAAATCAACCGAAACATAAATCACTCGGACTAATCAGGTTTACTTAATGGAGCAGAAAAGAGAGAGAGAGAGAGAGAGAGAGAGAGAGAGAGAGAGAGGGAGAGAGAGAGAGAATGATTTGAAGTTCTCTTGCATCCTGAAGAGAGAGAGAGAGAGAGAGAGAGAGAGAGAGAGAGAGAATGATTTGAAGTTCTCTTGCATCCTGAAGAGAGAGAGAGAGAGAGAGAGAGAGAGAGGGAGGCATTGTTTCCTCCAATATTATGAGGCGATTTAGCCATATCAGGTGGAGGTGAAGGTTACGTAGTAGGCCAGACCATGAGGTCACTACGGTACCCCACCCCCATTTCCTAGCTAACTTACTTACACGTGTTTGTTGTACTTCGTGGGAGGTGCTGGTCAGCGCTACTGCTCGTTCATTTGCATATTTCATCACGCTCATAACAGGTGAAAGATGATGATGATGATGATGTGGAATGTGATTATAGAGTTTGGTCTTTCGGCTTTTTTTTCCATTTTCTTATTTCTTTTCCTTTCTTTTATTTTCTCTCTCCCATTTCTTTTTCCATTTTCTTATTTCTTTTCCTATCATTTATTTTCTCTCTCCCACTAGTTATCCTACATGACAGATACAATAAAATTAGGTGAAAGATGATGATGATGATGATAATGATGATGATGATGTGGAATGTGATTATAGAGTTTGGTCTTTCGGCTTTTTTTTTTCTTATTTCTTTTCCTATCTTTTATTTTCTCTCTCCCATTAGTTATCCAACATGACAGATACCATAAAATACAAAAGTTTAATTTGCACATCTGACTTTGACAATGAAAAAGAAGTTCTTACGTCGATTAATAAGTGAAAATATGCCATTGTTACTTTCAAGTACCTTTAGAAGCTGAAGGCAACCAAATTTACCCCTCTCTCTCTCTCTCTCTCTCTCTCTCTCTCTCTCTCTCTCAAAAACTTAAACTTTTTTCCTTCTTATTTTTTAAGACTTGAATGTCGTGGTAAAAATTGAAAAACCATATGCTACTGATATTGTATCATTATCATTCGTAATGAACTGATTTAATTTGTAGACTTTTGACCAACTGTCCAAGCGCTGGTACCTAGGAGACCATTCAGCCGCAACGTGAAAGTTGCAGTTGCACTATGATTTAAAAGCAGAAAGATGGTGGACCGGTAGATGAATTAAAGAGCCGGAAAAGTAGAGGGTTAAAATGTGTGTGATTTAGTGTCCGAAGGGACTCTACCAAGGAGGATTAATATCATAATTTTTTCTCCAAGGACTTTACTTAAGACTCTTTAATAATGCCCACAGTCCACCGCGTGAGTTGCACCGGCGGCACGCCCTCTACGGGATATTATTCGGGGTGAGCAGAATGGCCTTCGTTAGAATGCTTTGATGATAATGAAGGTAAACGCTGACTATTCCACACACACAAAAAAAAAAAAAAAAAAAAAAAAAAGTTCATGTTAAGGCCTTTTATACAAGGTCAGAAGTGTTCCAAAATTGCAGGGCTAACGAGATATTTAAAAAAAAAAAAAAAATAATAATCATTGCCTTCAATAAAGCTGGGTGTAACAACATCGTGCACTGAAAACGGATATTAACAGGCAAGTAATAATATTTCATTACCCCAAACTAGCACGTAATCTAAACAGTGAAACGTCTCCAAGTATATTCATAACACAGTCTCGTTGAGCGTTGTGATTTTTAAGTTACTAACTTCAAAGTGGTGAGCTCAAACTCTATCAAATTCTTACTTCAGTAGCAGAAATTAGTAACGTATTTTCTCTTCATTATTTTTCTTATAGCGTAAAAAATCGATATTAGTCTTTCGGCGTTTCACGGGGTTTAATGGTTACTTATGAATGGCAGACACAAGGAACAGTGAAAACGACCCAGTTAGCAGGATTATGCCCTAGAGACTGACCATATATACATACGATCAGTGCCCAATGCCCCTCTCCACCTAAGTTTGGACCAGACAGGCACAGGCAATGGCTGCGGATGAGTCAGCAGGTAGACTTATGAGCTCCCCCAAACCCACATCCGGAGCTCGCAGGGATGGTGAGATTGCCGACACTACAAGAAACTATCGAGCTTGAGCGTGCCTCGTACCCCAGTCCAACAAATCGTTAGGCAGTGACGTTTTCAATAGGGTACTACAACCAGTTTATTCCAATCGTATATTACAAGTATAATAATTAAATCCATGTAAATAAACAGAGGCAGGCTTCCCTGTTTAATTCATACACAATTCTTCCTACAGCATTATTTCAAAGAAGATATCATGAAATTTTTTGTTCTTAATGCCTTATTCTAAGACATGGGGAGGCTCTCTCTCTCTCTCTCTCTCTCTCTCTCTCTATATATATATATATATATATATATATACGAATCCTTTTTCTTCATGGAGTCCAGTCAAGGGATGCTCCTCTTATTAGCAAGTCTCTTACTCAATTTGGATTAGCTTCAGATCCCTTATAAGCTAAAGCTCTCTCGCTTATTTTATTTCATAATATCATATTGTCATTATAGAGTAGCTTAGCCCTCAAGTTTCGTTCCATAATTCTGCATCACAATTTTCCAGTTTCGTCTTATTTTTATTATTTCTTAAAGTATACTTCCATTGCCTTGCTCCGTAATCGTTGCTTCCATTCACAGCATAACTCTTACGAAGACTTAAACTTTTGCTCCAAATTCCAAAATATTTCTATGACCTCTGGAAGCTGCGTGCAATTCATTCTTTTTTTTCCACAAACCTGTTCCTACATCTGCTCTTATCTTAGAACCCAGTTCAAACTATTCAATTTCCAAATAAATGTGCTACCACCAACTGCACTGCCATTTGAAAACTTACAATCACTCGCGTTAATATATTCCCTTACCTTAGATTTCCTACTAGCATATTTATCACAGTTTCCTTTTAACTTTCAAACTTCTCAGACATCTACTTTATAATTAACGCTTGATACAACAAAAACAACAACAAATACAGCCGTTTTTAGTCCACTGCAGGACAAAAGTCTCAGACATGTTTTGATTCAAGTCTAGGGTTTGGCTAGTTTTCATCACCCCGATGACTATGTGATGGTGGGAGACATAAGTCTGATCACTCACAGTTAACCAACCTAGTAAGGCTGGCCCTGACTAGTACAGCTTTGCTGATCATGGCGGTACGCAAACTCTTTCACCACGTTAAGGTATTCTTACTCAGATGCCTAAATCCCATTTATTACTTCCCTGTCAGTACTTACTTTTCCAATAAAATATCGTTTTCACGTCTCTTTAGGGAGTTCTTACATTATATAGCTTTTTATATACGAAAAGGACCCCATTTCTTTCATTCATACCCTGAACTTCTTCCTCAATCACAATCTTACACGCAATAAGTGGCACTTCTTACAAACGAGGAACCACATCTCATTCATAATCCCATTAACTTAAAAACCATTTGTTTTTCAAATTTTCCTCCCATTATAATTTGCTACTATATAAATACCTAATAATTATTCCCCTCCTCAGAAAATTACTTGGTACAAACTTGTCATACCAAATTTCTTTCATTGATAATCATCACATAGTTTTTGTTCCCTAAAAAACATCCACTATCATACACTTCACATTGGTTCAATTTAAAGCCTTATGACCTAATATTACATGAATTATTCCCAGCAGAGTTTTATGATACATGATAGATACATGTTACATAACTTTACATAACTCGCCTTCAGCAGAAAAGTGGCGTTACTATTGTTACTATTAGATGTCAACATCGTCACAAGCAATGAAGGACTGGATACCCCTTTCCCCAGTGACAATTCTTTAATCACTTTTGGAAAATAAATCGTCGAAACTATAGTCCATTTCTTTTAGCGAGTCATATTTGCAGACTCGCAACGGTGCCCTTTTAGCTCGGAAAAATTTTCCTGGTCGCTGATTGGTTAGAATTATCTTGTCCAACCAATAAGGGATCAGGAAACTTTTCCGAGCTAAAAGGGCACCGCTGGTAGTCGGTGCAAATATGACTCGCTAAAAGAAATGGACTATAGTTATGAATGATGCCGTGGCCACACGATCGGATGAAAGAGGAGTAACAAGTATTACATTATCATGTGAAAGGAATTTTAATGCACTGTATAAATTCTTTCCTATTTGCGAGACTAGTTGTAAATATTTACGTATAATTGTATCTTTTTTTTTTTTTTTTTTTTTTTGGTTCCCAGCTGTTTATAAAGGGATATATTTAATGTGCATCAACACACGCCTGCTGCGAGAAGAATGTGCCAATATCCTATTTTCTATTTACTTCTCTTTTCCTCAATCCAAAGGCTCAATAATATTAGGCTTAGGAAAGAATGGAGATTGCGGGAGAAATAAAATCTATAATATATCCGGGAGCCGAGTGATAACGACTAATGTATTACCGAGATAGAGGTTAAAATTCAGCGTTAACTCTTCGCAATGTTTTTCGTAAAGCTTTTCTAAGCTCCCGCTATATTATGATAACAATTCAATAAGGGTTTGGAAACAATCTTGGAGAAAGGGAGATACCAAACATCCTTGTTAAGGAGTTTATGGCAAACATTGTCAACATTCTTTGTGCTGGAAAATTGTTTTATATTAAGAAAATCTTTGTAAGAAATACAAAAGAAAAAAAAAGTTTCTATGTGTGTATAGATCTGTGAATAAAAAAAAAAAAAAAGTTTCGTGTGTATAGATCTGTGAATAAAAAAAAAAGTTTCTTTGTGTGTATAGATCTGTGAATAAAAAAAAAAGTTTCGTGTGTATAGATCTGTGAATAAAAAACAAAAGTTTCTTTGTGTGTATAGATCTGTGAATAAAAAAAAAAAAAAAAAGTTTCGTGTGTATAGATCTGTGAATAAAAAAAAAAAGTTTCTTTGTGTGTATAGATCTGTGAATAAAAAAAAAAAGTTTCGTGTGTATAGATCTGTGAATAAAAAAAAAAAAAGTTTCGTGTGTATAGATCTGTGAATAAAAAAAAAAAAAGTTTTCTTTGTGTGTATAGATCTGTGAATAAAAAAAAAAAAAAAAAAAAGTTTTCGTGTGTATAGATCTGTGAATAAAAAAAAAAGTTTCTTTGTGTGTATAGATCTGTGAATAAAAAAAAAAAAAAGTTTCGTGTGTATAGATCTGTGAATAAAAAACAAAAGTTTTCTTTGTGTGTATAGATCTGTGAATAAAAAAAAAAAAAAAAGTTTCGTGTGTATAGATCTGTGAATAAAAAAAAAAAAGTTTCTTTGTGTGTATAGATCTGTGAATAAAAAAAAAAAAAAGTTTCGTGTGTATAGATCTGTGAATAAAAAAAAAAAAGTTTCTTTGTGTGTATAGATCTGTGAATAAAAAAAATAAAAAAAAAAAGTTTCGTGTGTATAGATCTGTGAATAAAAAAAAAAAGTTTCTTTGTGTGTATAGATCTGTGAATAAAAAAAGTTTCTTTGTGTGTATAGATTCTGTGAATAAAAAAAAGTTTTCTTTGTGTGTATAGATCTGTGAATAAAAAAAAAAAAGTTTCTTTGTGTGTATAGATCTGTGAAAAAAAAAAAAAAAAAGTTTCGTGTGTATAGATCTGTGAATAAAAAAAAAGTTTCTTTGTGTGTATAGATCTATGAATAAAAAAAAAAGTTTCTTTGTGTGTATAGATCTGTGAATAAAAAAAAAAAAAGTTTCGTGTGTATAGATCTGTGAATAAAAAAAAAGTTTCTTTGTGTGTATAGATCTGTGAATAAAAAAAAAAAAAAAGTTTCGTGTGTATAGATCTGTGAATAAAAAAAAAAGTTTCTTTGTGTGTATAGATCTGTGAATAAAAAAAAAACCGGCTCTTTGTGTGTATAGTTGCTGTCTAAAACGGTAATACCATTGGATTTAGGAACTGATATTTCGTTGAAACTCTTCTAAAATAAAATGTAACAATAAATGAATATGTCGATTACGGATTAATTCTTTGTTACTCCAATAAAATTGCTACTGAATGTATGACTATAGTCAAATTTTTTTAATGAGGCGCATTTGCACAGACTCGCAGGGGTGTCCTTTTAGCTTGGAAAAGTTTTCCTATTCACTGATAGGTTGGACAAAATCATTCTAACCAATCACCTGCCAGGAAACTTTTTCCGAGCAAAAAGAGCACCCGTGCGGATCAGTGTAACTGCGCCTCATTAAAAAAAAATTAGTATAGTTTCAAACATAAATGATAACTACTTCTATAGACAACTATTATTTGTTTCTTTTATCATTAAACCTTCATTAACACTTCTTACAACTTCTAATATTAATGATACATCATATACAAATCAATAATTTCTTTACACAACATCTGTTTTATTCACAATTGTAACTTTTACTAATCACCTAAAAAATGTTTTTAATTTAAAAACATATCGACTCGTGAATACTTTTTGAAGAGAAGTTTTAAATGCTATTTTATTTACATTAAAAGTATTAATAATTCTACATTTAAGTAATTGTTATTTTTGAGGGGCCTGTGGGAGTAACCAACTTTAACATCTGTGATAAATGTAGCGATTTCATTACATTAATAAATCTATATTCCTTTTTCGACGCATTTTTCTATCATGTTATATTTTATTCAAAGGTAAAGGTGTCTATAGTCCATTTCTTTAGGCGATGCATATTTGCACCGACTCACGGCGGTGCCCTTTTAGCTCAGAAAAGTTTCCTGATCGCTGATTGGTTAGAATTATCTTGTCCAACCAATCAGCGATCCGGAAACTTTTCTGAGATGACAGGGCAACGCCGCGAGTCGGTGCAAATATGCATCGCTAAAAGAAATGGACTATAGTTTCCAACTCTAGTTTCATCAGAATGTCAGGACGGGGAAGCCCCCCCCCCCCTTTGTGGTGCAAAAACCACAGCAGAGGCCTCCCCAGTAAACAGCTTAAACTCACTGGGCTGGGATCGATCTGCAGCCATGCAAATGCTAAGCGAACATGTTACCACTGTACTAGCCAGGAGGCAAACAATTAAAAATGATCGCAATGTTTGTAAGAGAACAGTGTGAACAGTATTGAAATCAGAAGAACATGTACTCGTCTTCTAAAACATACAATTATTACAAGTCTTTCCTTAGCTGTCCATCGCCCACAACTCTTTCGATTTCGGTACGTGAATAATATAGTTAAAAAGCTTATTTATTCTATCATTTTAACAATACAATTTATACTTGAAAATCAAGATTGGTGGAATCCAAACGATAAATACTGGCTAACTCTTCTTGTTTTCTCAGTTGGAAAAATCTTAGAATACACAATAAAAAACAAAATTTAAACGATATATAAATTTCACTCTCCCTTCATAACTAAAAAAAAAAAATAGAAAAATTTATCAGGAACCATAAACATCATTAATAAAAAAGCCCATTTATCAGCAATCCAGTGGCTACTTTCATCTTGGGTTGTGGTAACCGATGTGGTACCGTCCCTGACTGGTAAATGCCAGACTGGGGCTCGAATCCCGCTTAAATTCGTTAGTTTCTTTGATCGCTGCAGCCTCACCATCCTTGTGAGCTAAGGATGAGGGGGTTAGGGGGAGCCTATAGGTCTATCTGCGGGTCTCAGCAGCCCTCCTTGGTCCTAACTTGGGTGGAGAGGGGGCTTGGGCGCTGATCATATGTATATATGGTCAGTCTCTAGGGCATTGTTTCTGACTGATAGGACAATGTCACTGGTCCCTTGCCTATGCCATTCATGAGCGGCCTTTAAACCTTTAAGAGTAGAAGAGACTCTTTAGCTATGGTAAGCAGCTCTTCTAGGACACTCCAAAATCAAACCATTGTTCTCTAGTCTTGGGTATGCCATAGCCCTCTGTACCATGGCCTTCCACTGTCTTGGATTAGAGTTCTCTTGCTTGAGGGTACACTCAACCACGCTGTTCTATCTTATTTCTCTTCCTCTTTTTTTTAACGTTTTTATACTTTATATATGAAAGATCTAATATCATGTTACTGTTCTTATAATTTTTAATTCTGATTGTTTATTACATCTCTTGCAGTTTACTTATTTCCTTGTTTCCTTTCCTGTATGGGCTATTTTCCCTATTGGAGCCCTTGGGCTTATAGTATCTTGCTTTTCCAACTAGGGTTGTAGCTTGGCTAGTAATAATAATAATAATAATAATAATAATAATAATAATAATAATAATAATAATAATAATAATAATAATAATAATAATAATAATAATACAAACTTTAAAAAGAGACTTATGTCAGCCTGTTCAACATAATAACACTGAAGTTCTACCGACTCCTACATATGGAAGACACAAAGATAATTCGACTGTTCAATAACCTTCATCCTTTTCAAGATGCATTTCCTCTCCGTCGCCCGATGGCCTCTCGGTTCATTTTGCATATTTGTCCCTGCTCTAGGATACCTTCGGAACACTCGGTAGGACGCTCCAACTTATTTTGAGGAATTTGGAAAATCTCGGATTGCACGACGTGCCTGATGAGTTTTTTCTTCTACCCTCTTTCCTATGTATAAATCTCTCAGGCGTGAGCGAGTGAAGGACCACAAGTTCATAGACCTCCGTTTTAAACTTTATATGTATGTATGTATATATATATATATATATATATATACAGGTATATATATATATATGTTTTATATATATATATATATAATATATATTTATATATATATATATATATATAAATAGCATATATATATACAGTATATATATATTATATATACATATATATATATATATATATATAATATATATATATATATATATTACCTAAAGAAGCTAGGCGGTGCATTTATAAACAACAACAACAACAACAACAACAACAATAACAATAATAATAATAATAATAATAATAATAATAATAATAATAATAATAATAATAATAATAATAATAATAATAATAACAGTGAGACAGGTCACACCTGAAATCTATTCAAATCAAAACCTATTTAGTCACTTCACTCATTTTACTTCAACGTTCAAATAATTAATCACTTTTCTTACTGATATTGTTTTCGACAACGTTAACTTTATCTCTTTTCTTATGGTAGACCTATCCCATTGAATAAATTTCCCCAAGAATGGTTCACTGCCCAACACAGGCCATGAATAAGAGGGGGGGGGGGAGATGCAGAATAACCAGAAGAGAAAAAGCCTTGTTGAAAGAACTATTTATGAGTTTGTGTGTGCGTGCATGTATAATAAAGAGGGGGAGATTTCGGGGGGGAGGGGGATGATGAAGGAAGAGGGGAGTGAGGAGAAGGAAGAGGGGAGTGAGGAGAAGGAAGAGGAGGAGTGAGGAGAAGGAAAGCAGGTACAGAATCAGGATAAATACGTGGGAGAGAAAGGATTGGATAGGGGGGAGTGGTAGAGATGGGGGAGAGGTAGGAAAAGGAAGAGAGGAGAAAAAGGGGGGGAGGGAGAAGGAGAGTGGGAGGATACTTAAGGAAGGGGGGTGGGTAACCTGCCCCTGTTGGAGAGGGGAGAGAGCCAGAGAGAGAGAGAGAAAGAGAGAGAGAAAGAGCGAGGGGGAGAAAAAGAGCTTGTTTACCCGAAGGGAGGGACGGATTAGAGAGCATGCACTGGGTCCACGAGGGGGCGGGACAGGTACAGGCACCTACCCCTTAAGCAGAAATGAGACTCTCTCTCTCTCTCTCTCTCTCTCTCTCTCTCTCTCTCTCTCAAATACACTTCACCTTTCAATACCTGACTTGACCTACCACAACGACACTAGTCCAGGAGCCAAGCACATTCAGCATTTTTTACATTGAGCATTTATAAAACACCACATCTTGCAAAAGTTATTATTTTGTCCTTCGCCGCGTAATGAACTTCCTTCAAAGCTATTTCAAAATACGGCAATGATCAAATGTGTTGATAGATTATATACGTCATTTCTTTATTTTGATTCCCCATTACGATTGTCCCTCTCAGTGAAGATATCATACTAAAGGTTATTCAACTGTAGAGTACTGAAGTAGATATGGGAAAAACCACTCCATAAAATCATTCATGAATTAAGGTTTAAAGGCCACTCATGAATGGCAGAGGCAAGGGACAGTGGACATTGCCCTACAGACAGGAGAATGCCCAAGAAACTGACCATATATACAGATAATCATCGTCAAAGCACCCTCTCCATTCAAGCGAGGACCAGGGAGGACCAGGCAATTGCTGCTGATGACTCTGTAGGTACACCCTTAGGCTCCCCCAAAATTCCCCATCCTTAGCTCACAAGGATGGTGGGGTAGAAGACATTACAAAAAACTATCGAGCTTGAGCGGGACTCGATCCCCAATCCCAATCCGGATGTCGCCAGGCAGGGGACGTTTCCAATAAGCCATCACAATAATAAAGGCCAATAGGTTAGAGATTAAAGTAGAGGAAAAGAGGCTCGTCATCGAGAAGGGTTTAAAATGAACTTCCCACAACTGCTACAAATGCTTAGTCGTAATTCAGGAATGATAACAAAATTAAAATTTTGCAAATATTTGTAACACTTTAATCACTTTTCGCAATTAGGAAAGCCATTTTTACCCTCTGATACTCTTCAGCTATGATTAAGCAGCTCTTTTAGGAGAAGAATACTCCAAAATCAAACCATCGTTCTATAGTCTTTGGATAGTGCCATAGCCTCTGTACCATGGTCTTCTACTCTTGGATTAGATTTTTCTTGCTTGAAGGTACACTCGGGCACGCTGTTTATCTTCTTTCTCTTCCTCTGATATTATTTAAGTTTTTATCGTTTATATATGAAAGATCTAATTTAATGTTGTTACTGTTCATAAAAAATTCCATTTTTATTATTTATTACTTCATTTATAGTTTATCTATTTCCTGGTTTCCTTTTTCTCACTGGGCTATTTTTCCCTGTTGGGGGCCCCTGGGCTTACAGCATCTTTGCTTTTCCAACTAGGGTTATAGCTTAGCTTGTGATAATAACAATGATGATAATTTTCATTCTGATTATACATTACTTAATTTGTAATTTATTTATTTCCTGGTTTCCTTTTTTCTCACTGGGCAATTTTTCCCTGTTGGAGCCCTTGGGCTTACAGCATCTTGATTTTCCAACTAGGATTATAGCTTAGCTTGTGATAATAACAATGATGATAATTTTCATTCTGATTATTTATTACTTCATTTTTTAGTTATTTCCTGGTTTCCTTTTTTTCACTGGGCTATTTTTTTCCCTGTTGGGGCCTTTGGGCTTACAGCATCCTGCTTTTTCCAACTAAGGTTATAGCTAGTGATAATAATAATGATAATAATTTTCATTTTGGTTACATATTACTTCATTTGTATTTTATTTATTTCCTGGTTTCCTTTTTGTCACTGGCCCTATTTTCCCTGTTGGAGCCCTTGGGCTTACAGCATCTTGCTTTTCCAACTAGGGTTATGGCTTGTGATAATAATAATGATAATAATAATAAGAAAAGCCATGAAACGCATCCTACAATTTTTTCCTCAATCGTGAAATACAGCTCCATGCAAAAGGAAGTGTCAGAAATGTGGCTTTTATTGCGGAAGCGATATTGAGGAGTTTCGCCCACATCGAAAATGACATTGCCCTCGTCCAGGGCCGTGGGAGTCACTGAGGGCTGGGACCCGGGGAGGGAAAAGGTGCTTATTCATGTGATAGAATGCTCCACCATTGACAAATGCAATATTTCCACCACCCCTCTCCCCCAACGCCACACTCTCTCTCTCTCTCTCTCCTCTCTCTCTCTCTCTTACTAATTACCTTTTCTAAAAATTATTTAAAAAACCGGTTACTGGTCTCTCTCTCTCTTCTCTCTCTCTCTCTCTCTCTCTCTTTTACTAATTACCTTTTTCTAACGCAATTACTAAAAAGCCTGTTACTGCTTGCTCTCTCTCTCTCTCTCTCTCTCTCTCTCTCTCCTCTTACTAATTACCTTTTCTAGCACAATTATTAAAAAAACGATTACAGGTTTTTTTTTTAAACCGCTGCCATTTCGTAAAAACCGAACGGACTACTATAGTTAAGATATAACTCCCTTAATGGTACTGATACATAGCTTTACTTGTGTTCACTTAAAAGGTGAATGCAAATAATTGGGAATAAACTGGCCCAGACCCCCTAAAAAATGCGTAATATCTTAATTTAGAAAGAGTGCTCATCCCTTGCTAAAGGCCCGGTCACACCGCCCGAACTTTGCTGGAGCGTTCCTTGAACGGTAGGGAGGTGGACCCAAAACCCTCGAAAATTTAAACTTAACGTTTTTACGTTCGGTCTTTATTAGGCTGCTGAACGTAGCAAATCCTCGCATATTTCCTGATTTTTCTTACACCTCTATTATGGAAGTTGCTAATTTATGCAATAAGGGTATTGGTATACAGGATGTCGAAAAGTTTCAGTCGCTTTTTTTTTTTCTTTTTAATAAACTGTTTAAAAAAAAAAAAAAAACGTAATTTTAATTAGGATACAGCGACCGTAATTTTTTACCCTAATTTGTTATTATCTTTTACAGGTTGGTGACTGTAATATCACTCCGCTACGCTTTTCGACATCCTGTATACCAATACCCTTATTGCATAAATTAGCAACTTCCATAATAGAGGTGTAAGAAAACTCAAGAAATATGCGACGATTTGCTACGTTCAGCAGCCTAATAAAGACCGAACGTAAAAAACGTTAAATTAAATTTTCGAGGGTTTGGGTCCACCTCCCTACCGTTCAAGGAACGCTCCAGCAACGTTCGGGCGGTGTGACCGGGCCTTAAAGTGCAACATTGGAAATCAAGCAATGCAAATCTTTCTGTGCTGTAAAAAGTTTAAGTAAATCGGCTAAAAGATCGGAGGGGGATTCAAAAACATACGTATTCGTGCACAAAAAGACGTCAAATGATGCTTCATTCCTTTTCAAACAAAGCATCGTGCACTGAAGGAAAAGCATCTACCCATCATCATTAAACCTCAAACTTCAAGCCTCCTTCAACACACAATGATCATCATCATAGTCAAAATTCATAACACCTCTCGATACGTATTATTATTATTATTATTATTATTATTATTATCATTATTATTGGTAGTAGTAGTGGTAGTAGTAGTAGTAGTAGCCAAGCTACAACCCTAGTTGGAAAAGCAAGATGCAATAAGCCCAAGGGCTCCAACAGGGAAAAAATAGCCCAGTGAGGAAAAAGAAATAAATGATTAGCCAAAGCTACAACTCTAGTTGGAAATGCAAGATGCTATAAGCCTAAGGGCTCCAACAGGGAAAAATAGCCCTGTGAGGAAAGGAAATAAATGATTAGCCAAGCTACAGCCCTAGTTGGAAAAGCAAGATGCTATAAGCCCAAGGGCTCCAACAGGGAAAAATAAGCCCCGCGAGAAAAGGAAAATAAATAAATGATGAGAATAAATTAACAAATATATCATTCTAAAAACAGTGAAGTTCATACTTGATACTTATTCCGTATCATTATATTCATCATATGTATAAATCTGGCCGAGTAATTGGAAACCTAGTTCTGTTATACCAAAATAAGGAATGTTTGGTTTTAAGAGTTGCAATGTTATCAAAGTCAAACCTTTACAAAATTTAAAACGAGTGCGACAATTTAAGATCATTGATGAATAATAGTTCTTGTTTAAAACATTTCCAGTGTATATGGTCTATTCATATCAATATAAGATCACCTATACACATGAAACCCACCAGATATCAAAACACACCTAACCTAACCTATACTAGGAAAACTAAACTATTGGAAGTAAACAGATCTTAGACGAGTTTATCAATGCAAAACAAATAGAAGTTTCTTCAGTTTGCCATAGTAGAAGAAATTAGATTTTCACCAATAAATGCGGGGAAATAATGATAAATAATAACACTCCACAAGTGTAACAGCAAAATGGATGAAAGGAGATAAAGTAGAAGGCCAATAAGCGGGTACACTTACAGGGACACATGGGGCCACTGCAAAGACCCTTTGGTAAGGCTTATTGGAGTCCCTATCCCCTTACGCCCCCTTACGAAGATACGTATAACTTCTGAGGAGAACCTACCGAACGTAGTTGTTTTGTCTTCTGAGAATAACGGAAAGAAGTATCGAAACCATGTTAGGAAATCTGACCTTTTAGCTAAGCTATAACCTTAGAACAGCAGGATGCTATAAGCTCAAGGGCTAGTACGGGAAAAGATAGCCCAGTAAGGAATGGAAATAATGAAATGAATAAACTATAAGAGAGGTAATGAACAATTAAAAATAAGATATTTCAAGAACAGTGCTACTAAGGACGAGGAAGAGAAGTTGCGCATAACGAATGTGTTAAGAGTTTATGTGAGAAGTTTGAGAGCAAAAAGGAAAAAGATGTATGCGGAATACAAGGGGCCTAGTTCATCTACTTCACGGGAGGTGACTCAGGGTGCAAAACATAATCAGCTTTGAGAAATAAAAAGGTTTAAGTTGGTTTGACTTGATTAAGCCGGCTATATACCAGTCCCGATTCTTGTACAACGAAGACTCGTAACTTCGTAAGTGAATATAAGCCCTTGTGTGAACCTCTGGACTCAAACCGAGCAACATAGACGTTATGCTTCTCATTATAGTCTTCCTGACGTGAGCATGTCGACATGAGGAGTGGTTTCAACTCATTATCCGACGTAATAAGTCAGGTTATTCAGCTGTCTGTTGCCTTTTCAATAATCAGATATTGGTGATGTGATATGAAAGGATTTCAACGACAGGAGACTACATGCCAAAAAATGCTCGTATCAAATACCAATTTTTGCCTGTGTATATAAATCTAGTTAATGTCAAAAAGCTTTACTTTGTATAAATGAAAAAATGGTAATTTTATATAAGAAAATCTGAGCTACGCAATTTATTTATCCTGAGAGAGAGAGAGAGAGAGAGAGAGAGAGAGAGAGAACGGCAGCAGTGCAAGCACACTGAAACTCTATACAGAAACATGATTTGTTGCGTATTCTTAGACAAGGCATTGTTACGGGCATAATGAACACTGTTGTGTTTTCATCAGTAGAAAAGAAAGCCTTGAGATAATCCTCTACCGTCTTCCACCTTCTAAAGCTGACAAATTCAACAGGACTTTTCCTTAATTTGTTTTTCTGTAAATGTCTACGAACAGAATTATAACAACAGAATAGAGAGAGAGAGAGAGAGAGAGAGAGAGAGAGAGAGAGCACAAGCACAGAACATCCACAGCAACGACCCCCCCCCCCCCCAGAGCCAGCCACCACCACCCCCCCTCCCCCCGCGCATCACTCGACCAAGCAAGCAAGCATCAGTGGTACGTTCTTCAAGCAACACACCTTCAATATCTGCATGACCTATCCTGGTCCTTCTCTCTTGCTTCTATATCATCGTTTCAACGCCACTAGGCCTCACTAGTCCGGTCATAGCTTTTCTTTACGACATAGGAGAGATGATCTGTTTCTATTATTTGTATATGCATAAATATACGCATATTTGTAGTCATTCAAATATGTAATTACATATATATTTTCTTTTCCTTTAGAGGACGTGGCGATTTAGTGGTTGAACCTTCCAGTAGTTAGCAAGTCTCTTGGTGATAATTGATTGATTGATTGATTGATTTTAAGTTTTTCTGACATCCTGTCTTGGTGATAAAGCAGTTTAAGGTGTGTGGGGTGTGTTCAAAATGAGCCTACAAACGCAAGTTCAGCGGAACACTCTCTCTCTCTCTCTCTCTCTCTCTCTCTCTCTCTCTCTCTGTTTATTAGTTCAGCAGTAAATGGGTATAGCATACCCGCAACTTCTGTGTCAACCGAAAGACTGGTGCTAGCAGTTCACCCCTAATGGTATGCTAAGAATCAAGAAGACTGTTTCTGTCTGGCGCCACCCCGTTCAAACTAGGAAAAGGCTACGGTCAATAATACACACATATAATATATAAATATATATATATATATATATATATAAATATATATATATATATATATATATATTATATATATATAAACATATATATATATATGTATATATATACTGTATATATAAGTAAATATATATAGATATATATATATATATATATATATGTATATATATAAGTATATATATATATATATATATGTATATATATATAAGTATATATATATATATATATACCGATAATTCTCTTACCTCTCCTAATACCGATGAAAAACTTATTCCTTTAGGTGGTGTATTTCTGCCTTGTTCGACATATTCTACCCAAAACTACTCCAACAAATATTGCAGCCTAAATCGAATTCTAACAATGACTGTTCACGCAAATGAAGTGAAACTAGCATCCCCTTATGATTTTCAGATGCATTCGAGTAGATTAAGCAAATAAGGGCTGTAAAGACCTATAGAACCTTAAGCTCTGCCCACGAAGAAAATTTACAATGATAGCGCGCACTGTTCAACGGAAGAGAAGAGACGGGAAAGCTTCCAATAAAGATGATTAGCTTTTCTTTTTCTAAGACTGTCCCAAATATCAAGGACGTATTTGTCAGCCGTGCTTAACCCATACAAAAATTGGGAAAAAAACACGTTAATAGAAGATCAGTAACCACTTGTATGTGGAAATATCGGTTTAACATGAACGTGGATTAAACACATATTTATATCAGTAAAAAATACAAACTGAAAAGTCGTATTTAAACCAGAATATATGCAGTCCCTTTCTGAGGGGGGATACCTTAACGTGGTGAAAAGGTTTGCGTATCACCATTATCAGCAAAGCTTTATTAGTCAGGTCCACCCATGGCATATTGGTTTGCTGTTAGTGATCATTCAAGTCTCCCACCATCACCAGGAGATGAAAACTAGCCAAACCCCAGGCATAATTGAGAACATTTCTGAGGCCTTTGACCAATAGTGGACTAGAAATGGCTGCACTTGTATATGCAGTAGTATTTTCAATTGTGTGAAACACACACACACACACAGACAATCACCAGATTTTCATATATATATATATATATATATATATATATTTATATATATATATATATATATATATATATATTTATATATAATATATATATATATATATATATATACAGTATATATATATATATATATATATGCACATATATAACAGTTTGTAAGGATATTAATATTTATCATAATCATGTCTATACATTCCCAACTGATAACACCAAGTCCCATTTCTGAATCAGATGATTAACCGCACATTTCTTTCACACAGATTTGTCTTCTGATATATGCCCCTAAATACTACACTCTTCAGTTAAAGTCTCACAGCATTTCATTTCCTAACAATCGCTCCCCCAACCACCCCCCCCCCCAAATAAAAAAAAAAAATAGCTAAATGGTGTATTGGCGTATTTTTCGGTTCTCTATGGCAAGAAGAATTATTGGAATCCTGCCAGATGGTTTACAAGTATTGTCTGCTCTGACAATTAAAAAAGTTGAATAAATCAATTACTCAACCAAACTAGTTGATACCTTTGTCATATCCCAAAAAAAGTACTTGTCTCTCGATGAGTAATACCATAGATGTAATTTAAGCGGATCTCTCATCTAGATTGGTGGATTTTAGTTATATTCACATGTTAAGGCTTGTCCAATCACTACAAAATGATTACATCACTTTTGTCTAAGAATGACTTTATTCAATTATTTTCATTAGTGTATATACAGTATATACACACACACACACACACACACATATATATATATGTATATATATATATATATATATATATACATACATAAAGATAGTGAGAAAATTCCGATTGAGAAAGGAGTTAGACAGGGGGATCCCATCTTTCCTAAATTATTCACAGCATGCCTAGATTTTTTTTTTTTAATTCAGATTGGAAAAAAAGTAGGAATTAATAATAATGGGGGAATACCTTAACAACTTGAGATTTGCAGATGACATAGTTGTGTTTAGTGAATCATAGAAGATTAGAATAGAGAAAGCAGAAATGTAGGACTGAAAACGAATATGAGTAAAACTAAGACGATGTTCAATGAAAATGCAGAGACATCAAAAAAGAGTTATGGACGAGCCTCTACAGATTGTTAATGAATATAGGTGCTTAGGGCAGACAGTAAGAGTTTCCCCAGGACACAAGACAGAAATTAAAAGAAGGATAAGCAAAGGGAGAGAGTATTTGGTAAACAAAATGAGATTATGAAATGTAAAATCCCACTTTCTCTATAAAGAAAAGTATTTAATGAGATGGTCCTACCAGCATCAACTTATGCATAGTAACTAGGAGCCTTACCAAAGCCTTAGAACATAAGCTAGTTACAACACAAAGATCTATGGAAAGGATAATGATGGGAATAACACTAAGAGACAGAAAAAGAGCAAAATGGGTACGAGAGCAAACTAAAGTAGAGGATATTCTAACAGGTAAGAAAACGAAATGGAAATGGGGAGGACATATAATGAGAATTACTGACAATGTATGGATATTAAGAATAATAGAATGGATCCCTAGAGCTTGTAAAAGAAGCAGAGGAAGGAAGAGAAGACGATGGATTGATGAACTAAGAAAGTTTTCGGGTATGGATTGGCACAGAAAGACCATAAACAGACGCAAGTGGAAGGACATGCCTGACGCCTTTGTTCTGCAGTGGACTACTGTAGTAACGGCTTATGATATTAATACATATATATATATATATATATATGTATATATACATATGTGTGTATATATATGTATATATATATATATGTGTGTGTATATATGTATGTATGTATATATATATATATATATGTGTGTGTGTATATATATATGTATATATATGTGTATGTATATATATATATAATATCATATACATATATATATGTGTGTGTGTGTGGATGAAAATCAACACAATATCGTGCTCAAATAGAAATAAATTTCTACCCCATACCGGGACCGAACTCTGGTCCCTTCAAATGAAAGGCCAGGTTGATTCCAACCATGCCACCATAGGCTCAAAAGAAGTCGGAACCTAACTACTAACTGCAATTCAGGATTTACCTGGCGAGACATCAGTCTCTTACCAGCAAGTTTTCCCCCTACTTCCAGGCCCACCAGGTGACACAATTGATAGTTTTTAATTCGAATTAATATGGATGAAAATCAACACAATTATATATATATATATATATATATATATGGTGTACCTAAGGTCTCTTTAAAATTATATCACAAAAAACATTGATAAGATATCTTAGTAAGATCTGTTCAAGGTACTCAGCAGATAAAAGCTTTTAATCACATTGTATTAGCGTATTTCATGATCCCTGTTCACGAAAGCCGCACTATTGAATGAACCCCTACAACTGGCTATTGCTCAAGAATCGGATACGCAGTCTCTACGAAACTACAAAACTAGTATGGAAGAGATACGCTGGCCCGTCCACTAATTCGTTCGTGTACGGCACAAGAAATTTATGTATAGGGGCAGTGTTGGATAAAGTCAGGAGTGGATGACCAAGAACATCCGAGGAAAACATCGATTGTGTAAGACAAGCCTTTGATTGTTCTCTTACAAAGTCTGCCTATACTAATGACAAACACTTACAGCTACTACAAAGTACTGCAGAATGCATTGCGATTGTATACATACAAAGTGTAACTCATATAGGCACTAGAGACGAAAAGAGTTTAGTGTTGACAAGTGGGAACAAATTAGTGAGGATAAAATGTTCCTCAAACGAGCCTGTTTTATTGATAAGACAACCTTTCATGTTTCAGGGAAATTGAACACACAATGTGAGAATCTGGGGATTAGAATATCCCTATACGACTATGGATTGATTGATTGATTTCAGGTTTTCTGGTATCCTGACATCGAAGGTCATTGACGCCGAAAACTGCATCGAAATAGTCCAAAGGTGAAGGTGTGATGTGGGACCATGTGCAATCGAATTAATTTTCCATTTTCCTTCAATGAGACAATTGGCTGAATATGTAGTACCACAACTAGAACTTTAATCAACCATCATTTTTCAGCAAAGTGGTGCACCACCATGTTTCGGACTTCTTGAATTAAAGTATTGAAAGGGATGGCCCAATTCCCTGAGCACCTCATACACCAGATATCACTCCCCTTACACTTCTCACTAAGGGGTTATGGTAAAGATACTGTCATCGTACCAAGACACAGAATGTCACTGGTCTTAAGCAAAAGATAACAGATGCTATTGCCGCCTCTGATAAGGATATGCTACGATGAACATGGCAAGAAATCGAATACCGTCTTGGTGCGCTTCGGACAACTAATGCTGCCCATATGGGTGTATTCAATGAGGCAAAAAATCAATATATAATCATTATCATAACTACCATCTATCTTGTCCGTTCATTTGCGTTTGTAATTATTATTCTAAATTGTAAAGGGACTTTATGGACACCCTCATATATAGTTGAGTGACGAAGATGTCTACCTCAAAGTTCTCATCAATTTAGTTACGATAAAACCCACTACATTTCATTGACTAAAGTAATTCACTATTCAAGTAAATGAGGCTCCGGTAATATAATAAAAAGGGACTTGTATTATCAAAACAGACTGGTATCTCTCGTTAATTAATCATTATAACCAGTAAATCATTACGTGATACCAACAAATAATATATGTGTTCTCAAAAGCCAAACGATATTTGGATTTACCTCAGTCATTCCTGAGAAGCAAACGTAAAATGAGTCGCCATGACGCTCGGCACTGTTGGCTAGAGAGAGAGAGAGAGAGAGAGAGAGAGAGAGAGAGAGATAGTTCATGGATTCATAATACATAGCCGAGCGGCAATCCGGATTTATCTAACGATCCATACTTTGCATAATAATATAGGATAGTTATTGTTTTCTTTCTCAGACCCAACTTAACATGGAAGAATAACCGTGTCAGTCAACTAATCAAAATTATATATTTATATATGTATATATACATATATATATATATATATATGTATATATATATATATATATATATCCATATACACATTTATATACATACATATATATATATAAATATATTACAGTATATATATACATTTTCATTTATATATATATATATATATATATATATTATATATATATATATATATATATACATATATATATATATATATATGTATGTATATATATAGGCCATACGCATACTTATGCATGTATACATACACACGCACAGACACACACACAATATATATATATATATATATATACATGTGTGTGTGTGTGTGTCTGTGTGTGCGTAAAGGTGGTAATTCAAATGATCATTGCAGAGGAAATTTTCAAAAAGAATTTTTCATCGAATTTCTTTATCGCGTTGTTTTTCTTTTTTAATCAAAAAGTTCAACACGCATTAATAATTCAATTGTTAATATTATATCATTATGTTGTATTGTATACTATAAAAATATATATGTATATATATATATATATATATAATGCCCTTTTCATTAAGGCGATTTATCATATGGAATGACACTTTCCCCCCCCCCTTTTTTTTATTCCCTACGAGAGGATACTAAAGCCGTGATGTTAGTAATAAAGTTCCGAAGAACATCATCTCAACTGAACAAACGTAGTGATATGATTTTCCAATTAAACGCTTCCAACGCAAGCAAGCGTAAGAGGTCATTGAACCCAGAGGAGAATGTATCAATACATCACGGACAGACACCAGCATGAATATAAATAATATAAACCAGAAAGAAATCGCGATATAAAAATATTCATGAATACCACACGGTCAATCATTAAAAAAACTTAAAGCGACAAAATAAAAAAACCTATTGTGATTTGGATTATTTTTATTCTTTTTATTAAAAACTTTTTTTTCCTCGGCCGGCGTAGATGCTGGTGGAGGTTTCGCAGGATATCCAAGCAAGGGTTTGCATTTGAAACGCACCCTGGGAGCATTAATCGATCCTAAGGGTGACCCACATCTGCCTCTTCTCAACCTGCCTCAGCGCCACAGTCATCTCTACCTGCAGGGAGCTCTCTTCTCCTTCTTCTTCTTCTTCTTCTTCTTCCTTCCTCTTCCGCTTCTTCTTTTTAGTGCTTGCGCTCCTCCTCCACCTCCTTTGGGTCCTCTCTCGCCTTCATCATCATCATCATCAAACTCACCTTCTCCGGACACATGTCTGACATCCGTAAGAAAACGCCACCCTCAACACCCCCCCCCCCCCCTTAACTCCCAACACGAGTGTCTTCAAGACTTCTCCTTAGAAATGTAAAATTGGTTAAAATGACGACGACATATGTATGCAAAGATAGTTCAACTACATATTTTTTTTATTTTGACTATTTAGCGTTTTCTAATAAATATTAGCCCTAAGCTAGCTTATCGGAAAGACATATTGGTGTATCTTGAATATGGAAAAAAATGCGTAAAAAACCATCTGAGGAGAATTCATCAAATTTATCTTGAGTTAGAAACATCCGTTTGAAACATATGCAAGATTTGCAAATGCAGTTTACAGTAGCAATATCGATATAGCTAGTTTATATTAACTGAATTCTTATCCTTGAGAATGAAGCAAGAGTAGTTTTAATAAATTAAAATTACTTATATTGAAGAATGACATACTACCTATAGTGAATTTTTTTTAGTGAGGCAGATTTGCAGTAACACGCAGGAGTGCCCTTTTAGCTCGGAAATTTTCCTAATAACTGATTGGTCGGAAGTATTTTTTGTCCAAATACTTCCGACCAATCAGGTGTCAGGAAACTTTTCCAAGCTAAAAGGGCACCCCTGCGAGTCGGTGCAAATCTGTCTCACTAAAAAAATGACTATAATTGTCAAAACTACAACTGTATGTAATTGATTCAGTACTGAATCTTATAAGCACTATATTTCCCACATTGTTCATAATGAATTATTGTTCAAACGAACGTTATATTCTGATTTCCAGTATTCATTTTAATAGAGGGACGTTATTTTTCGTGAGAAATTACTTTTTTCACGATATCAAAAATACATTTAGATAAAAGTAATCTTATTTAATAAGATAAGTCCACTTGCTTGCCAGGTGAGGTATAAGATCTTTTCAAAGTCGGTTCAATGTTTCGTTTCGTTGATAACAGCTTCACTTTTTCTAATAAATCCATTGAGGATTTCAACAGAATTAGAATGAGCTGACATAAAGTATATTCATTTCCCCAACCACTTTTAAAAATGTTTACTTAACGCAACATAATCCTAAAAACATTCATTTAATTTTATATATATCTTTTTGCATGCGATTTTAGCATTTTCGGAACGTTCATACCAAATTCCACATTATTATTATTATTATTATTATTATTATTATTACTAGTCAAGCTACAACCCTAGTTGGAAAAGCAAGATGCTATAAACCCAAGGGCTCCAATAGGGAAAAATATCCCAGTGAGGAAAGGAAATAAGGAAATAAATAAATGATGAGAACAAGTTAACAATAAATCATTCTAAAACAGTAACAACGTCAAAGCA
This sequence comes from Palaemon carinicauda, assembly GCF_036898095.1. Taxonomy (NCBI): domain Eukaryota; kingdom Metazoa; phylum Arthropoda; class Malacostraca; order Decapoda; family Palaemonidae; genus Palaemon; species Palaemon carinicauda. The sequence goes on from NC_090768.1 coordinate 49,233,229, forward strand.
GATATGTCCTATATAAACTATTAACAACGTCAAATAACAGATATGTCATATATAAACTATAAAAAGACTCATGTCAGCCTGGTCAACATAAAAATATTTGCTCCAACTTTGAACTTTTGAAGTTCTACTGATTCAACTACCCGATTAGGAAGATCATTCCACAACTTGGTAACAGCTGGAATAAAACTTCTAGAATACTGTGTAGTATTGAGCCTCATGATGGAGAAGGCCTTACTATTAGAATTAACACCATATCTATCTTTACCACTTTGTGTACCATTCATTCCTTTTCTGGAATTTAGGTAATGAAACTTTCAACCAATTCCTGAAAATAAATTCTATATTGCCTGAAAAAACAACAACAACAACAACAACAACAACATCCGTCTCGGCCCATCTAGTTCCCTTCCGGGTCCCTGAGATGAGTTTCCCCTCTTGTAAACGAATCGAGTGACTCTGAGTTTCCTTTCATGTAAAGGAATGACCCTGAGCTAAAAATATTGAGTAACGATACTGAGTAATAGATTTTCTAGTCAATATTAACATTATTGAGGCTGTACACATTTATGTTGCGTGACTGCGGTAAAGGGACACAGTTCTGCAAAGACCCAAAGTATGGGAGCTTTTATTAGGATGAAATAAGCCATAACAGTTTCAATAGTTCTGACATGTGTTAGAGAAACCATTATCATATAATTAATGTAAGTACAAATTGATATTAATTGATTTATCCAGGACTACATTTTGTTCATAATAGATAAGCGAGTTTAATTCTAGAATTCACAAAGAGAATGTATACACTTTTAAAGCTACAGAGACTTTAGTGCACATCAGTAGAACTTCAAAAGTTCAATGTTGCAACAAATGTTTTTATGTTGAACAGGCTGACATAAGTCTTTTTATAGTTTATATATGACATATATGTTTAGATGTTGTTACTGTTTTTAGAATGATTTATTGTCAATTTGTTCTCATCATTTATTTACTTCTTTATTTCCTTTCCTCACTGGGCTATTTTTCCCTGTTGGAGCCCTTGAGCTTATATCATCTTGCTTTTCCAACTAGGGTGTAGCTTGGCTAATAATAATAAAAATAATAATAATAATAATCTATTAATATAACGATGAAACTTTATTTAAAGCTCTGTAAAATTTGATTGCATAATAATTTCTCTCACAGCAAACATTTGTATCTATAAAGAAGTGGTCTCATTTAAAAAAAAAAAAAAAAAGTTTACTATTAAAAAATTAAAGGTCGCTTATAACTGGCAGAGGCAAGGGACACTGCCCTAAAGACTAACAATATATACATATGATCAGCGCCTAAGTCCCCTCTCCACCCAAGCTAGGACCAGAGAGGGCAGGCTATGGCTGCTGATCACTCGGCAGGTAGAGCTATAGGCTCTCACCTCCTCCCCTTCTTAGCTCACAAGGATGGTAAGGTTGCAGACACTACAAGAAGCTATCGAACTTCAGTATAACTAAAACCCTGGTTCGGCAAAACGCCAGGTAGGGACTTTTCCAATAAGCCACAACAACGATTTAAAAAAAAAAAAAAAAAAAAATGTGGTGGCCGTATTTCCAATGATACAAACTCTTACGATCGTACTGCTAATGATTTAGGCTGTTCCTACGATTGTATTGTCAACGATACATACTTACTTTAGTGGTGACTGTACTACCAAACATGCCTATTCCTATTGCTAAAGATGCAGACTGTAGCTATGATCATACTTCCATGGTTACAGACTGATGCCTTAAACCCAATGCTAACCAATCTGACAGCAGATATACACTATTCTTATGATCGTGATGCTAACGATACAGATTGTTACTATTGTGACGATGCCGAGAGAAAGGTTGTGACTCAAAGGCAGGAAGCAATCAACTGAGTAACTTTATTAAAGAACTCTCCTTTATATACAAAACCTCAAGGCAACAGGAATTTTCATGTTCACAAGACAGACAATGTTACAGAGGAAGCACGCAGACATGTTTATTCTGGTTCTTTTTAGTGCGAGGGAAGAGCGCAGATCAAGCATAATATATACAAAATGTACGATCGTGTGACAGACGGTTGGTACACTATCATCGTACTGCCACGGAGTATTTTCGAAAATCATCTGCATTCAACTACCAATCACATTTTAGTCTCATTGACGCTTAATATTTATGTGTTCCAAGATTTCAGGATGTTTTGAAAATACAAAAAGTATGCCTAGAACTGACTTTCATGTCTTCAAATGGTGGTCAAGAAACAGGAAATCTTACACAAGATTCAAGGTCGCTTATTGTAATGCAAATTGTGTTAACAAGAATCACAGTTTGAGAAGATACAGTGGTATTTTTGTATTGAGGAATATAACTATGGACGCATTTTCTCCATAAAAGATACGTAGTGTATTTTTGATACATTAATCCATTAACATTATAAACAAAACCCATGTTTTATATATATATATATATATATATATATATATAAATAAATATACATTTATATACACACACATATATATACATACAGTATACACACACACATATACTGTATATATACACAAATCATTAAGTAAAAAATTACGTTCGATTTTACTGGCATACCTTGGTTATTACTTTCCTAACAGGAGAGTTTAGTGTACAAAGAGAACTTGTACGAGATTCAGCCAAAACCTTCACATAAGATAACCAAACAGCAATAATAATAGTAATGATTTCATTGTATATTATATTTGAAAGACTATAATGATTATCTGAAAAGAGAGCTGCGGTGCTGGAAAGTGCCAGAATTCGGAAAAGTTCAAAAAAGCCAAAATTGATTTCATAATAAAATCTAATTTGGTACGTGAACTGATACCATTCGATAATTCTTTCAATTCTATTTTTTTTACAGATGAAGGTAAATGTTATTATTAAAATCAGTTCTTTACATTAGAAGGAAGTTGAATGACCTCGAGATATCTTAAAGATATTTCGAGGTCATCATTCCGTTTTCTTATCGATGTACGACAATTTTTTCAAAAGTTGACAAATATTTCCAAAGTTGACAAATTTTTCAAAAGTTGAAATTTTTTTCAAAAGTTGACAAATTTTTCAAAAGTTGACAAATTTTTCAAAAGTTGAAAATTTTTTCAAAAGTTGACAAATTTTTTAAAAGTTGAAATTTTTTTCAAAAGTTGACAAATTTTTCAAAAGTTGACAAATTTTTCAAAAGTTGACACATTTTTTTAAAGTTAATAATTTTTTTTTAGTGCGACGAAAGTGGTATGTACATTGCAAAGGGAGCCATGTCACGATTCGTGCCCACGCATACATATCACGGACCTGAAACTAGAAGAAAAAAAGAAGGGGTCTGTGGAGGGGATTTGTTTCTTGCTTTTGCTAGTACGGTAGGTCAGGAGAGGTATTACCGCGCGCGTCCTCCGCTCCCATTGGTGCGTCGGAACCAAGTCATCCCCGCGGTCGTGACGGCGCACCTTATGAGCAGAGTTGAGTCCCTTTCTATCAAAACAAATGACACTTGCGGTATTCATCGTCTGATATTAATCATGAAGATCGGCGAATGAGGTCAGTAGCGGGGGAGGAAAATGTAAACGCTTCTGACTATTTCTAAAACTGCGCAAAAGGATTACGGGAAAACACGTGTAACATATACAAAAGAACATCATGATTATTCAGTTTATATAAATATATATATATATATATATATATACACAAACACACACACACACACACATATATATATATATATAAATACACGTGAGAGGAAGGCGGTGAAAGTAAATGAATAAAATAAAATGCTTAGTGGAGACACTTTGTCCTCATATGGTGAACCTCTAAAAATATCAATTGAATACGAGCTCATTCAGTATTTCTAAAATCCTCTTTCTTTCTTAATGTTACTTCTTTCTGTCTCTTGCTTATTCATATTGATTTCGAAAATTAAATCCAGTCATACAGAAGTGATAAAAATACTTTTTTATATAAAAATGATTTAGAAATTCTTTAGGAGCAATCAAAACGGAACATACAATAATCACAAATTCGAAAAAATCGGGTGAATGGAATATTATATAACTTATATTTACAAGCGTCGCAGTTTACAAGAAATAACCAAAGTAGGAATTTTGCAAATTACAATGAAGGTACGATTATTCTTTTTGAAGAAACCATTCCAATG
>NC_090768.1:49244901-49267401 GCF_036898095.1 Palaemon carinicauda
CGTTCACTCAGCAGTTGAAGAATGAATATAGTTTTCATGATTCCTCTGTACCCAATTTACTGCTTTCTTTATTGGAATTTACAGGTTGTTAATATATAAAGATATACTGTATACACACACACACACACGTTTGTATAATGTTCACAAAAAATCAATAATATTTCGAGGAAAGAAATGTGCCAAATATATATATATATATATATGTGTGTGTGTGTGTGTGTGTGTATATATATGTATATATATATATATATATATCATCATCATCTCCTCCTACGCCTATTAACGCAAAGGGCATTGTTAAATTTCGCCAGTCGTCTCTATATTGAGCATTTAATTCAATAATTTTTCATTCATCATCCACTTCGCGCTCCCTAGTTCTCCGCCATGTAGCCCTGGGTCTCCCAACTCTTCTAGTGCCTTGTGGAGCCTAGCTGAACGTTTGGTGAACTAATCTCTCTCGGGGAACGTGAAGAGAATGCCCAAACCACCTCCATCTACCCCTCATCATGATCTCACCCACATATGGCACTTGAGTAATCTCTCTTATAGTTTTTTTTTATAATCTAACTCCCAATATCCTTCCTAAGTACTGTTTCACTTCGAATGGCCTCAAAAGGCTCTCTCTCTCTCTCTCTCTCTCTCTCTCTCTCTCTCTCTCTGCATCTTTATTACATCTAGGGTAGTAAATAAATGCAGAAAAGGAAATGGCAGAAAGCAATTACTCCATATCAAGAATCCTCAAATTCGATGCTTCTTTGAGCATTAGTAGTAATATTGCACGAGAGTAATAGCTAGGAAACACAAGATTATCATGCATGACGATAAGTTGCGAAAGACGACACTTTCCTACATGCACAACATCATTATGTACAGGACCTCGCTCGCTGTTCAATGAATTATACTTAGTATAATAATGCAATCATTGATGATACTGGTATTCAACAAAGAAGCCACCTTGATGTTAGTAATATTCAACGGAATATATTGAAATCTATTGAAATTCGGTTTTAAGATCCCTATTACCTTTTTTTATACTTTCCTGATCATTAAGATCGTGTAAGTGTTATTTTTTTAACCCTCAAATCTATAAATTTTCTTACACATGCAGATGTTGCTAAAATTAATATGGGAAATATTATTTGAAATATGGAAATTATATTAGATAAATCGTAGTATTCGGTCAACCCACCTACAAGCACTAGCAACCATCCTTTTCTACCCTGATCTACATCAATTGTTTACAAAATTAGAATAATATCATTCCACTAAGCTCAACAGTATCTGGCAGCAAATCTCTGTTCGCCTGTTTCAGTCGAGGATGTCAGATTCATTGCCAAGGTAACTGAAAACAGACGGTGAACTCTCAGCCGGTAAGAAACATACCATATATAACAATACGTTCAGGATGTGGAGTGAATTCAGGTCCCCCAAAAGAACAGTTTGAGCAACTTTTGGAACTAATGATGCTATTATTATTATTATTATTATTATTATTATTATTATTATTATTATTATTATTATTAGCTAATCTACAACCCTACTTGGAAAAACAGGATGCTATAAGCCCAAGTCTGCAACAGGGAAAATAGCCCAGTGAGGAAATGAAATAAGGAAACAAATAGAATAATGTGTCTGAGTGTACATTCAAGCAAGAAAACACTTACCCAAGACAGTGGAAGACCATGGAACAGAGACTATGGAACTACCCAAGACTAGAGAACAATGGTTTGATTTTAGAGTCTCCTTCTCCTAGCACACCTGCTTGGGGTAGCTAAAGAGTCTCTTCTACCCTTACCAAGTGGAATGTAGCCACTGAACAATTACAGAGCAGTAGTTAAACCCTCGAGTGAAGAAGAATTGTTCGGTTATCTAAGTGTTATGTGTAAAAAATATGCGAGATTATTTGGTGTATGTGTAGGCAGAGGAAAAATGGACCGTGACCAGGGAGGGATGATGATTACTCAGACCCTTCTTTAGTCCTCACTTAGAGAGTATACAACAGAAGATCTTACACCTAAATCTTTATCAGTTTGGGTTGACTCATGGCTCTTCTCTTGTGGATGGCAAATGTGTATTGGTGTACAGAATGGAGAAATAATAGATAGCACAATAAATAGGGGATAAAACTATGCAAAAAAAAAAAAAGGGGGGGTGTTAAATATAAGAACAGATAGAGGATTTCTAAAAATAAAATCAACAAAAGGTGTATGAAAGGGTAAACGCATAAAAGAAAGAGAGGCAATTCTAGAATAACGATGCATTCATGGTGAAGATGGATTCGTTACAGTTGGGCTGAATATAATAAAGGGATTCTTTATTTCCTATGAAAGTGAAGAATACGAAATTATTCCAGAATCATTTGAGGGTTTAACAATTATGGGAGATATAAAAAAGGTCATGAAAAAAGTACAAGCATTTACGAGCCTGGATAACTGTGGAGGCATAGAGTGGATAAAGAATAGCATGTATTGTACGGAGTAATCACTTATGCAAAGAGATCTTTGTTAAGACTATCCAAATAAAAATAGGGACTACTCTACTATTATAAGCCAAATATGGAAAGTGATTTTTTCAGTTGATTTGATGAATTTTCAGAGGCCATTTTCCTCTTGGTAAGGGTAGAAGAGACTCTTCATCTATGGTAAGCAGCTCTTCTAGGAGATGGACAATCCAAAATCAAACCATTGTTCTCTAGACTTGGGAAGTGCCATAGCCTCTGTACCATGGGCTTCCACTGTCTTGAGTTGCAGTTCTCTTGCTTCAGGATACAATCGGGAACACTATTCTATCTTATTTCTCTTCCTCTTATTTTCTATAGTTTTTATAGCTTACATAGGAGATATTTATTTTAATGTTACTGTTCTTAAAATATTTTATATTTGCTTTGTTTCCTTTCCTCACTGGGCTATTTTCCCTGTTGGCGCCCATGGATTTATAGCATCCTGCTTTTCCAAATAGGGTTGTAGTTTAGCAAGTAATAATAATAATAATAATAAAAATAATAATAATAATAATAAAAATAATAATAATATAACTGAGGCAAGGGAGTTATAGAAGGAACATTATGGATTCAGAAAGGAAAATGGCATTTTGCCCTGAAAAACCTGTCATAGAAAGTACTGTAACTGAAATTGCAAACAAGCACTGCAGATTATTTTGAGGGTGATACATGAAAATCTTGTAAAAATGTAAGTGAATAAGGATAGATAGTGAACATATTAGAATAGGATATAATTTTTACCAACATTAAAACAGACCACTACAGGCTGAGGATGAGCAACCTAAAAAAAAAAAAAAAAAAAAAAAAAAGAGGCAAGCAAGCAAGCCGTAAGGAATGTTGCAAGAGGGTAAGAGGGCAAATATGGAAAAAGGGTAAATCATTATTACAGCTAAGACAGAATGTCTGGTATTGCCTAAAGTCATTGGCCAAGTTGGAAATACATACATACATATACCGAGGCACTACCCCAAATTTTGGGGAGTAGCCGACATCAAACATATGAAATAAAAAAAGGGGACCTCTCCTCTCTACGTTCCTCCCAGCCTAACAAGGGATTCAACCGAGTTTGGATGGTACTGCTAGGGTGCCACAGCCCACCCTCCCCCGTTTTCCACCACAGATGAAGCTTCATAACGCTGAATCCCCTATTGCTGCTACCTCCGCGGTCATCTAAGGCATCGGAGGCAGCAGCAGGGCCTACCGAAACTGCGTCACAATCGCTCGCCATTCATTCCTATTTCTAGCACGCTTCCTTGCCTCTCTCACATCTATCCTCCTATCACTCAGAGCTTCCTTCACTCCATCCATCCAAATATAAAAGGCAAAATAATCAAACAAATGAATCAGTGGCTGCAAACGCCAGAGTTACTGTCTTCTGGCAATAACCAAGTCCAGTTGACAAGCTCAATATGTTTTTAAAGCTTTCTCCATATTGCATCTCAAATAAGGGGTTACGTTGTGATATCTGTTGCCATAACTAGGGATTTTTTTCCTTACTGCATCTGCAGTTTTGAATTTCTACATTTTCTGGTATAGGTCTTGTATCATTATCATGACGTAGGTAACTGATATGAAATGTATATTCAAATATTGCTACAGAACAGAGGGATACAACTAAATCATCCGTCCACTGTACTGTATGGAATACAACTTAAGGTCAACTATAGAAAAACCATGGAATTCATGAATTTCTAATTTCGTATGATATCTTCAACATTAAACTTTCCTTGGTTTTAGCAAGTTACATTCTTAATGTAAACTATAATCTCACTAAAATACTTATAAGAAAATATTTTACCAGTGAAGGGGTTAAGAATCATATGTGCACATAATCTTATCTAGATTAAATACTATATTATTATTATTATTATTATTAGCCAAGCTACAACACTAGGTGGAAAAGCAAGATTCTATAAGCCGAAGGGCTCCAATAGGGAAAAATAGCCCAGTGAGGAAAGGAAATAAGGAAATAAATAATAAATGAATAAATGATGAGAACAAAAAAAAGAAACTAATCCATCCTCAATTTGGATTTATTTAATTAATGCAGAAAAGAAGTAATAGTTACGATCACCAGACCTAATGCACCAAATTTCTAAAAAAAGAAGAAAAAAAAAAACTGATGGGTAGCATTCTTTCATTTTAGCTAATGACAATATACCTAATAAACATGCCTGTCATGACTCAAACGACAATATTACATTTAAAATTTCCGTTTGGCATGAAATACCACCTTAGAAATTTTTTGAATTTATCTAAACCATTAATCTCTTTATCTCAAACCTTAGAAGATGACATCGTGTGACCCATTCAATGTTGCGCAACTTGTTGCCAGATGCAGGCATGTGATACCAAGGGAAAAGGGGATTACAAAGAGGAGAGAGAGAGAGAGAGAGAGAGAGAGAGAGAGAGAGAGATTGTTCAGAGTATCCTTAACTCATATTCTAACACTAAACAACTTTATCCATCATTAAGTTACCGCTCTAGGTAGATTAGATATTATTGGAAGCCAGAAAAGGACAGCATTAGCTGATGAGGGCTGACGCGCGCACGCACGCACGTACACACACATACACACACACAGCCATGCCAAGCCTGGGACGTTCCTTCCTTGCCCCTGGGGGTGATATGCACTTGTTGAGTTTGTTTACAAATGATACCTAATTGGTAATATAAGAACGATCTCCCTTCAGGCGATCAGGAAGGTCCTTCACGTTCAGTGTTTGAACTATCCTCTGCCTTATCCTTATCAGTGAAATGATCCTTTTGCTTCCTTAATGGGACCAACGGTATTGATTACGTTGAAATGACCGAATTGGGGAATAATCAACAGGAAGAGTGAAAAGGGACGAACACTTATGGGAAGGTTGAAGGGCTGAGATAAAGTTTGTTGTGGAGGGCAACCCTTTAAGTTCATTCATTCCCGGGTGGTCGAGGCCCCACTTCCGGAGCTCAAGTTGCTGCTGCTGCTGCTGCTCTCTCTCTCTCTCTCTCTCTCTCTCTCTCTCCCTTGATGCTCTTGAACAGACATATTCCGCAAGATTTTGGCCTAACATTAGGAACATTTGCTTTGCTGAATCCTCTCTCTCTCTCTCTCTCTCTCTCTCTCTCTCCTTTGATGCTTGAACAGACATATTCCGCAAGATTTTGGCCTAACATTAGGATCATTTGCTTTGCCGAATCGTTCATTCTCTGCCCATCTTGTCTCTATATAAAGAAAAGTAAATGTTTTCTTCTTACATATCATGTTATTAACAAAAAAAATTTCATTAAAGTCTTGTTTCTATATAAAGAAAACTATATGTTTTCTTCTTACATATTATGTTATTGACAAAAAAATTTCATTAATGTCTTGTTTCTATATAAAGAAAACTATATGTTTTCTTCTTACATATTATGTTATTGACAAAAAAAATTCATTAAAGTCTTGTCTCTATATAAAGAAAACTATATGTTTTCTTCTTACATATTATGTTATTGACAAAAAAATTTCATTAAAGTCTTGTCTCTATATACAGAAAACTGTGTTTCCTTCTTACATATCTTTTATTGGAAAAAAGTAATTAAAGTTTGTGGTAATGATGAACAACCCAAATTATATTTTTCATCGTCATTATTGTTGTATAAAACTATTCTATTTTCCCTTCAATACGAGCGCAATGGTTGCTTAGTTTTCAAGAGCTTCCTCGCCAGCCTTTGTAAACATGATAGCTAATATAAGCAGTCTCAAGTATGTTTTTATCTCTAAATAATAACAATATATTTTTATATTCATATAAATGTTTTTTTTTTTTTTTTTCAAAATCTAAAGCTCTAGTGCCAATAAAAGATATATGCGGTATATAAAAAAAAACTTTATAACTATAAATGTAAAAAAAACCTTAATCATCGAATTGAGATGGCTTAAACTCGAGTCAATTTAGTATATGTGAAATTTTTGTGAATGCACAAACCTCACCATATTCTTCACGTATTCATGCACCATACTTTATTGGATTGGCCACAGAAATTATGACCACCTTGATTGCACCAGAGTACGTGACGTGTATTACTTAAAAAAAAAAAAAAAAAAAAAAAAAAAAAAAAAAAAAAAAAAAAAAAAAAAAATTGCCATTAACGATATTCAGTTTTTGCGACTAATTACTTCACTGGTAACTAATGAGTATTATTTTTATCCACTGGTGAAAACGTTCCACAATGTTCTGAACTCAGAACACAAAGGTGAATTTGCTTTTGCATATTACATAAGCCCAATGGTGGAAGAAGCATGACTCGGCCTAGGTATCGTTAAGTGCTAATTGTCCGTACGCTCTATTCATTACACATTAATTAATATATATCGTAGTGACGTCTAAAACTCGAAGAAAGCATCTCTCCGATCAAACTGTCTCCAGCCAAGTTTTCAGGATATCAGGAAAACTAAATTTAAGTTTATCCATTTAATATTTGGTGTTTACGTATGTTTCGAATAACTTTTTTGCGTGATTCTTCATCAGGGCTACATTTGTTGAACGATGGAGTTACAAAATTATAAAGACTAAGGTGGTGAAAATCTAGATACAAAATATTTGGATATTCCAAAAGTGATTCGAAACCGATTATTTATTGAATAAATGTAAATTTGGGTTTCATGTTATTGAGAAAACTAGCTAACTTTTATATGTTAATTAGATATCTATTAATTGTATACAATAAAATACCACGTCCAAATACTCTCTCTCTCTCTCTCTCTCTCTCTCTCTCTCTCTCTCTCTCTTATATATATAATCATATATATATATATATATATATATAATTATACATATACATATAAATATATATACATATATAATTATATATATAAATATATATATATATATATATATAATTATATACAAATATATATATATATTTATATATATATATATATATATATATATCTGTATATATATAATATCTCCCTTTCTGAATGGGGATACCTTATCGTGATTGGAGGGTTTGAATATTACCATGATCAGCAAAGCTGTACGAGTCAAAACCACCCATATTATGTTGCTTTGCTGTAAGCCATCAACATGTCACACTGGTCAGCATGGTGATGAAAATGGCCAACCCCAAAAAGTTTTAGCGTTTTGCCCTACAGTGGACTAAAAACGGTTGCATTTGTTGTGTGGCTATATATATATATATATATATATACAGTATATATATATAGAGTACATGGAAATATTTGTTAAAGAATAAATGGCTTGATATTTCTAATAAATGGATTAATGGTGAAGCCCAAGAAAGACGTTATATGAAGTGCCGGCGTAGTTTATATATATATATATATATATGTGTGTGTGTGTGTGTGTATGTATATGTATATGTATATTAATATATATATATATATATATACACATATATATATATATATATGTGTGTGTATATATATATATATATATGTGTATATATATATATATATATATATTAATATACATATACATATACATACACACACACACACACATATATATATATATATATATACACACACACACACACACAGATAACCATACTTATGTGCTAGTATCTGGAGAAGTTTCAATAAACAAAAGAATAAACATGACGAGACATATCTATAAATACAGAAATGGGATTTTTATTAGGAGAGGTATCTTTTGAAAATAATAGTTGATTTACGTCACAATAAGATAAAAATCAAAATTACCCTAAAGTATCTAGAAATATGTTTTTTTTTTTTTTTTTTTTTTTTTTTTTTGCCTCATAAATATATCGAAGGCATTGCCCTCTTCCAGATAAACCTCACAAACCTTAATCCACCTCTAAATGACTCTATCATACCTAATTTGCATATTCTCGTAACCCCATCAATGGCTTTGGGTCTCCATTGTTCTGCAATTTAATTACTTTCCTTACAGCCTCAACAGACACTTTCACCTCGATTTTCAGAGACAAACTCAGTTTTTATCAGATTTCATTATGACCCACTGCATACCCCCAGCCCTTACCACCCCCCACACATGAGAGAGAACTAGGTAGCGATAAAAAATAAGACAGAACATACAAGTAATGCACTCATTCCTCCAATTCATACCCACTTTGAAGATAGATGAGGATGATCAATTTATACTATGATGAAATATAAAATATAGAATACTGTGGCGCATTTTTATTATCATTACTAAGATACTTGGTACTTACTATCTTTCACAAGTAACAGCGCAACCATAATCTCAGTTTTTCTTATCCGTGTCTAAATCTCATTTCTAAGGATGGAATAATATCGAAGGTTGCACCAGCATAAGGTGTAGAAGGTGAAATATTGTTGAATTGTGAATGCCGATTAAGTAATGGTTAATTACGTTACACTGTCAATGTCGGATCGTCGAATCACTGACCAGTTGTAATAACTGGTGAAAGTGTTTGAAAGCTTTGGCAGGGAACTAAATTGGAAGTAATGTACGTGTTAAGAAAAATGGCAATGTCAGTGGGATTTGGAGGTAGGTTCAAAACAAAGGTATATTTTCAAATCTTAACTGGACCCCAAAAAAGGAAAATACTAGAGGGAAATGAATGAGCTGAGCAAACCTTTAAGACAAAGATGATGGAACCAGCATCATAGAATAAATAGACTATGAAAGAGAAAGATTTTGTAGAAAATTGCATTACCTAAAAACACGAAGTGACAAACTTGATGCAAGTACTCTATCGTATGTTAGCACGTCATACTGTTATAAAAAAGCAGGTGTCGGGACGGGGGAGAAAAATATACCCGAGTACTAAGTCTCAAATGGGGTCCTGATCATAAGCTAAGTGAGTCTGTTGGTATACAATGCAGCTGTTTGCACTGCAGTGTTCCCTATCTACCCGGTAACATGACATTCAAGATTATGGGAGAGGAAACAAAAACTCAATAGTTCACGCAAAATAACTGCTAAGTGAAGTGGAGTCTGGAATATTTCATCGATAGTAAATAAAACAGTTAACTATAAGTATTCTACTAGATATCTTATCCAGAATAGAGGGTTGGTTAAGACATTAAACATGGACAGATATTAATGAAGACAAAGTAATCAACACTAAAAAATATATCAAAAGAGCTTCGTGTTATTTACCGATTATCAATATGATTTGTGAGAAAGGAAATGTAAGTCTTATGTTAACGCTGCTCCGGAACTTTCCTTCTTCCATCACTGTTCTTATCTTTTCAATACTTAAACTTACCCTTCTAATATCAAGCAAAGTCAAGGAAGAATGGGTAGATCAAGAACTAGGATCATAGTTTTTTTTTAGTTATTCATGAATTTGTTTACACAGCCAGCCGCTGGGGCCTGTGTGGCCATTCAGTGTACAAGTACAACTGCGCAAATCCCAGCACTGCTCTAAGAAGTTAGAAGAACATAAAGAGGAAAGGAAGAGGGAGAGGAGGTAATCTCCCTATGTAATACAGACCAAATGTCTGACTATATATTCAGCCTATATTCATATAAACCATATATTATACTCCTCCTAATACCTAGATTCTCTCTACCTCGGTATCAGAGACCCAAGGAGGAATCAACTCAAAGATAACTTCTGGTCGGTCGGGGAATAGAACCCGGGCCCAAGAAACTGAGGTTCATATATATATATATATATATATTATATATATATATATATATATATACATATATATATATATATATATATACATATATATATATATATATATAATATATATATATATATATATATATATAGGGAGTAGTCATACCATGGTGAGAGGAGGTACCCCAAGAGGTACACTAGGAAACCACATTCTCCCACAAATTGCCGAACCAGCGGGTTGTAGTTAGGAAAGGGGGAGGGGGTAGGAAGGGTTGAATCTGTGTGCGTGTGCATATCAAACTAAATATTTAGACGTTATTTTTGGCAGCTCGGGCACACTAGTGTAGGATATAAAGCAATTGCAGCTAGGAGCCGACGGAACACAAGACACTAAAGTAATGTCTTCAGTGCACCCGTACAGGGAGGAGAGGACCATATTGGAGGAAGGCTGGAGCCATTCTTTATACTCCGAATTTACAATATCATTGTGAATTTTTATTCTAATGGCACATCAAGCAGCGACTAGGCAGAACTTTGTTTTTACCTCTGCTAACGAAGTTGGAAGGAGGTTATGTTTTCGCCCATTTGTGCGTTTCTGTGCGTGTGTTTGTTTATTTGTGAGCAGCTTCCTGGCCACAATTTTAATAGTAGTGTAATGAAATTTGCAAGGATTAACTAGTATGTAAAAAGCTGGAAATGATTACATTTTGGAAGGTCAAGGTCAACATGTCCAATTCACGTAATCAGCAACAAGTTTAGACATTGTTGTCACAGAGACTTCAAACTTGGTTCATATTTAAGTGTATGAAAATCCATACCAATTAAGACATGTTAAGGTCATAGGTCAAGGTCAAGGTCGAGCAAAAGGTCAAGAAATAATCTGCTTCGGCGGAGGTCTGCGCTCTACTAAGTACCCCTCTAATTTGCTGTTGTTTTCTGGAATAAACAATATTGAAATATCTGTAAATAAAGCAAGGAATTTTTTCCAGTCAAAACTGAAATACTTTTATTCAACTGAATTTATTGCTTTATTAGCCTACTCTTAGTTCTTGCAGAAAATATAGATATCGCTCAATATTGTTGAAGTTTTTTGCATTGAACTGGTGAAGTATATAAGCAATCTAACATGTGAAAAAAAAAAAAACGTGCAACTGTCCTCAGAATAAAACTTTACTTTTCAGTAAAGTATTTATATAATATATATATATATATATATATATATATATATATATATATATAATATATATATATATATGTATATATATATATATATATATATATATATATATATATATATATATGTATACATATATATAAATATATAATATATATACATATATAAATATATATATATATATATATATATATATATATATATATATATATATATATATATATATATATATATATATATATATATATAAAGATGCGTTGGTCGTAAATGTTTTTGTTTTAATATACCTATACTTGAGTTATTGTAAACCTGGTTTTCTAAATTTCTTTGTTCTCAAAACGTACAAAAATAAAGCTTAAAATATTCCTCTCAAGAAAAAAACAATTAGAATTCTGTTTAGTGTAAAATAAATTGCTCCTGGGATTATAAAGTTATTATTTCAAAGAGTCCACATACGAGAATGGTTCATAAAACGTTCAAAATTTTATATGTATATTCAATGTTATATTTATTGTACTGTATCTGAAATATGTTTAATCTTGGCTAAAGAAGAGCCTTCGATGCAGGACGTGCGCGGTATTATTTTCGGAAAAATAAAAAATGTTTTGTTTTTCATAAGTGGATTGGCGAATTTTCCAAAACTGATGTATAATGAATAATGTTCATAGCAAAATCTCGTGCAATGGATTGTAAATTTTTTATGGTTTTATTTACTTTAAATGAGTAAAAAAAAAATTAAACATCAGTT
Source organism: Palaemon carinicauda (assembly GCF_036898095.1). Taxonomy (NCBI): domain Eukaryota; kingdom Metazoa; phylum Arthropoda; class Malacostraca; order Decapoda; family Palaemonidae; genus Palaemon; species Palaemon carinicauda. The sequence goes on from NC_090768.1 coordinate 49,256,896, forward strand.
CTTCTCTTTATTCGTTATAAATTATATTCATAGTTTTCAATTAGCATCTTTTTAAAAACTTTTACTGAAATCAACAAAAACTTGAAAAGAACACTTGATAGACTGATTTTTTCCCCTTTTCTCACGGATAATATAAGCTAAAGAGTTAACAAAATAATGGCCACTCACCCTCTCACTCTCTCTCTCTCATCGTAACTGAATAGCCCCCTGATGAGAGGGTAAAGGAAAGTTGCTCTTCTTTTCCATAGCAAGAAAATTTCGACGACTTTTAAGGGACTGAAGCCCCGTCCTTACTCGTGTTACACTCTGACTCAGCGGGGGAGCCAGGGACTCTCAATTACGGATCAGAAGAACATTTGCGCATTTCTTTTCCCCCACCGATGTAAGAGTCAACCCCCTGATACCCTTTCATGCCTGGACCATGAAACTATCTCGGTTTAAGACTCTTCAAAAGTTGAAAAGTTGACGAAAAGAAAGGCGGCATTCCCCCGGCCATGAGGCCCCTTTTGTACTTGTGTGGTTTGCCATAACTTACGCAGAACCAGCACACCGAGAAACAGCATCACCGGTCCCCAAAAGATGAGTATGTCCGGCATTCTATAATTATGTCGGTACCGACATTCCTTTCCTTTTGCTAAAAGCACAAAGAAATGGGAGAGAAGGAGAGGCGCCCACAGTCAGCAGGAGGAGGAGAAGGAGGAGGAGGAGGAGTAGGCCTTAGCAACTGGCTGGGGCCTCTCGTGGCTTCGAGGGTGACAGTCACTGACAGGAGACAGGAAAGGGCTGGGGCCGTTGGCCCACCTAAGAGAGGCGTTGATGCACAACTTACTGATTAGCTTAAAAAGCGCCGCTTCCTCACCAACCGATTAAGCTGATATTTTAGTGAGCTGTAGAAATTCCTCGACGCCTGGGACCCTCAAGTGTGTGGTCCTGGAACCAGCACTTAGCCAGACTCGTTTAGACTGTGAAGGTGTTTCTAATAAACTACGTCGGCACTTCATATAACGTCTTTCATGGGCTTCACCATTAATCCATTTAATAGAAATATCAAGACATTTATTCTTTAACAAATAATTCCATATCTTACCTTTTTTATCAATCTACTCTATATAATAAAGAGCATCTGTCCGTATGTATGTGTGTGTGTGTGTGTATATATATATATATATATATATATATATATATATATATATATATATATATATATATATATACATACATATATATATATATATATATATATATATATATATATATATATATATATATATATATATTCTGGTTAGGCTCAGGGGGGACTGGCAGACGTATAATTACTCGGTCTCTCTCAGTCCCTCGAGTAGGGGAGAGGGAGTAATCATACCCTGGTGAGAGGGGTGCGTGCATACCTATCTACATATTCAACCGTCCTTTTTGACGGGTCGCTTACATTAGTCATTACAATAAGAAACAATAAAATTCATCTTCCCACTTCAGTAAAATCTTCATCCAATAAAATACACAAATTATTCTTAACGAGAAAGTAATAGAATTTATGGAAGGAATGAAGACATTTTCTTAGAATATTCTGTATTTTCCGTTCCTATCTTTTTCTTCCACATGTAGCCAGACTAATATTAATCTTTATTTTCTTTTGAGTAACGGGGGTAAATCAGCTATTCATTCCTTCAAATATAAGCGGATGGTTTAATTTCATAATTTGGTTACCGAATCATTCCACGCGTCACGATTAACTGCACAATGCCGATCGGTTACCATGTAACCATTGTTCTCGGAGCCTGAGTAGTATTATTGCCACAATTTTACGCTGTATTTGAAATTTTAGAGATACACATATACAGAGTTATTCTCTTTTTAGTCTGTATAACGTTTTATTCCATTATTCTTAATAACGGAATAAACTTGTTCTCGGTTCTTTGGCTTATTCCTCTAGAATTTATCCTCAACTTTTACAATCTATTATTAGAAATGGATAAGTTTATTTTGTCTCTATGTTTGGCAAACTCCTCTCATAGTATAATTTGTTAAAACAAAATAAATTTCTGTTACAATTTTCATGAGGTGGAGATTATAAGGAAATACTTTTGATTGAATTTATATCACCTGAGTTTCCTAGGTGTTAAATAATAGTAAAAAAAAAACGCTTATATATGAAATACATTGTGTGATTCCCGTAGATTTGCTTGCATCTCTCCTAGTCCATGAGGAATTAACAGTAATGGTAAATACTTATACTGAACAACTACTACTACTAATGACCCAATAATCATTCTGCCAAAGATATCACTTAAGCAATAGTGGATAGGGATGACAATTAACATCTGATAAGCAAGATTCCGTTTTCCTCCTCCCTTAGGATGATGATAATTGATGATGACGATGATGATGATGGTAATAGTAATGAGAATAGCAATAATAATCACTACCTAAAGAAAATCCTATTTAACAGTGATATTCTGATTTTGCTGGCCTGCATAAAACGTACTTATTGGGTTCTTCGAACACTAAAAGAGCATTCGTGATTTCCAGACTAAAGGGCAAGGCAGAATTCAAGTAATTCTGCTTTATGAATGGTTGCTTATATAGGATTTAATGTAAATAATAATAATAACAAACATAATAATAATAATAATAATAATAATGATAATAATAATAATAATTGCTGAATAAATTGAGAAAAAAATAAATTTTACTTTAGAAAATGGTTGTAAAAATATATTCTTTTCCCATCATAGTCAAGAACATTAAATATAATCTTTGCACAAATATTCAGTAGTCAAGAAGGTTTTAAAGGAGAGAGTAAAGCCACTGTGTGGAAAAGATAAAGAACTTTTATAAAACATTGATGATATTATGTTAAAAATAATAAAGAATTATAATTTTTTTAAAACTGTTCACCACAAGAAATCTGGTAGATTAGATCGAAGCAAGCGTTAATTCCTTGTCAAAATATTCGCAAGTTGAACTTGCAAAGATATCATATGACCCATGACAGCAATTTCATTCCTACTTCTATATTTGGCATGGGGAATTCCATTCTTACATCTGTATTTAGCATGGAGAGTTCCATTCCTACATCTGTAGTTGGCATGGGGGATTTCATTCTCACTTCAGTATCCGACATAGGGAATTATATTCCTACTTCTGTATTTGGCTTGGGGAATTCCATTCTCACTTCAGTATCCGACATAGGGAATTATATTCCTACTTCTGTATTTGGCTTGGGGAATTCCATTCTCACTTCAGTATCCGACATAGGGAATTATATTCCTACTTCTGTATTTGGCTTGGGGAATTCCATTCTCACTTCAGTATCCGACATAGGGAATTATATTCCTACTTCTGTATTTGGCATGGGGAATTCCATTCTCACTTCAGTATCCGACATAGGGAATTATATTCCTACTTCTGTATTTGGCTTGGGGAATTCCATTCTCACTTCAGTATCCGACATAGGGAATTATATTCCTACTTCTGTATTTGGCATGGTGAATTCCATTCTCACTTCAGTATCCGACATAGGGAATTATATTCCTACTTCTGTATTTGGCTTTAGGAATTCCATTCTCACTTCAGTATCCGACATAGGGAATTATATTCCTACTTCTGTATTTGGCTTGGGGAATTCCATTCTCACTTCAGTATCCGACATAGGGAATTATATTCCTACTTCTGTATTTGGCTTGGGGAATTCCATTCTCACTTCAGTATCCGACATAGGGAATTATATTCCTACTTCTGTATTTGGCTTGGGGAATTCCATTCTCACTTCAGTATCCGACATAGGGAATTATATTCCTACTTCTGTATTTGGCATGGTGAATTCCATTCTCACTTCAGTATTCGACATAGGGAATTATATTCCTACTTCTGTATTTGGCTTGGGGAATTCCATTCTTACTTCTGCATTTGGCAGGGGGAATTCCATTCTTACTTCTGTATTTGGCAGGGGGAATTCCATTATTACTTCTCTATTTGTATAGGGAATTCCATTCCAACTTTTGTATTTGGCATGGGGAATTCCATTCTTGCTTCTGTAATAGGTATGGGAAATTTCAGTCTTATTTCTGTATTTAGCATGGGGAATTCCATTCCTACTTCTGTATTTGGCATGGGAATTCCTTTCCTACTTCAGTATTTGGCACGGGAATTCCATTCCTACTTCTGTTTTTGGCATAAGGAATTCCTTTCCTACCTCAGTATTTGGCATGGGAATTCCATTCCTACTTCAGTATTTGGCATAAGGAATTCCTTTCCTACCTCAGTATTTGGCATAAGGAATTCCTTTCCTACCTCAGTATTTGGCATAGGTTCCATTCCTACTTCTGTTTTTGGCATAAGGAATTCCATTCCTACTTCTGTATTTGGCATGGAGGACATCCGTTTCCTCTCGATCCTTCCCTTTTCATGCCAACATTTTCTTTGGTCCTTTGCTGAAGGGTCCTGCATCCTGTTTGTTCGTACATCCTTTCCTGTTTCTGTATTTGGCATGGGAAATTCCATTCCTACTTTTGTATGTGGCAGGGAAAATTCCATCCCTACTTTTGTATTTGTCTTGTGGAATTCCATTCCTAATTCTTTATTTCACTTGGAGAATTCCAATCCTATTTGTGTGTTTGGCATAGGGAATTCCATTACTTCTGTATTTTGTATGGAGAATTCCATTCCTAGTTCTGCAATTAGAATTGGGAATTCCACTGCTACATCTGTATTTGGTATGGGGAATTCAATTTCTACTTCTGTATTTCACATGGGAAATTCCATTCCTACTTCTGTATTTGGCAGGAGAATTCCATTTCTTCTTTTGAAATGGGCAATGATTCCATTCTTCTGTATTTCGCAAGGGGATTCCATTCCTACTTCTAAAGTTGGCAAGGTAAATTCCATTTCTACTTCTGTATTAGCTATGAGGAGTTCCATTCTACTGCGGTATTTGGCATAGGGAATTACATTCATACTTCTGTATTGGGCATGAGGAATTCCATTCCTACCTCTGTATTGGTCATAAGGAATTCCTTCCTACTACTGTGTTTGGCATGAGGATTTCAATTCCTACTGCTGTATCTGGCATGAGGAATTCCATTCCTACTGCTGCATTTGACATGAGGAATTCAATTCCTACTGCTGTATTTGGGATGAGGAATTCCATTCCTACTGCTGTATTTGGCATGAAGAATTCCATTCCTACTGCTGTATCTGGCATGAGGAATTCCATTCCTACCTCTGTATTGGTCATAAGGAATTCCCTTCCTACTGCTGTGTTTGGCATGAGGATTTCAATTCCTACTGCTGTATCTGGCATGAGGGATTCTATTCCTACTGCTGCATTTGGCATGAGGAATTCAATTCCTACTGCTGTATCTGGCATGAGGAATTCCATTCCTACTACTGTATTTGGCATGAGGAATTCCATTGCTACTGCTGTATTTGGCATGAGTAATTTCATTCCTACTTCCGTATTGGCCATGAGGAATTCCATTCCTACTACTGCATTTGGCATGAGTAATTCCATTCCTACCTCTGTATTTAGCATGGGGAATTCCATTCCTATTTCTGTATTGGCCATGAGGAATTCCTTTCCTACTGCTGCATTTGGCATGAGGAATTTCATCCCTACTACTGTATTTCACATGAGGAATTCCATTCCTACTTGTTTATTGGGGATGAGATATTCCATTCCTATAGCTGTACTTGGCATGAGGAATTCCATTCATACTGTTGTATTTGACATGAGGAATTCTATTCCTACCACTGTATTTGGCATGAGGAATTCCATTCCCACTTTTTTATTGGGCATGAGGAATTCCATTCCTACTTCAGTATTTGGCTTGGGGACTGGCCCATAAAATGTCATTATATTGCCCATTCTATTCCCCTCTGCACTCAAGTTGTGAAGTTTTTATGTAGCATTAAATTTGTACTATCCCACTTAAATAATAATAATAATAATAATAATAATAATAATAATAATAATAATAATAATAATAATAATAATAATAATAACTCTTGATTTGGACTCATATTGTTCGTTTCTGTTGCAAAATAATAACATTTCATAAATTATCTTTGAACCCGTCACATGTCAAATCCGGCAGAAGAGAAACAAGAGGAAGCATTATCGTTTTCATTCTTTGAGACCGATTTCTTGGAAAACAATTAGTGTGTGGAAAATCTCCACAAAAAGATTAAGAAAAAAAAGTAATTTCATAGAAATAAAAAAATTGGGAGAAGCAAAATGTTTTCTGCTAAATAGCCATCAGTGAAAAACAAAATGTTTCGAGAAATGTGTCCATAAATGGCTATTTGGGTAAAAATAATAAATATAGGGACGAAAGTAGTCTATAATCCGTCGTAAGTGAAAAAGAGACAAAATGAAATGGGCAAAGTAAAATTTTTAAAATGCTGAAAAGACAAGATTACTCTGAGAAACATATATAAACCTGGAAAGTATAATTTAAACAGCTGACACCAAGACAATATAGCTCATTCGTCTTAAACACATAAAAGTATCCTGATCAAAAGGTGACACTAGCAATTGCAAAGTGAAAACAGCTGAGAGGTTACATCGCCTACTCGGGAAATCTGTCAAATGAAGATAAAACGAGATTTCGCTTAACTCGGTTTACTTATTCTAGGGGCTGCTTTTCTGGTCCTATACTGCAGGGGAACTCAACTCTCCACAAGACCTTCACAGTCATTTTATCATGTTTATTCCAAGGAAATCAATAATTTACACCGCATATTGCTCGTTTATTGTCAAATCCACACTATCGAAGCTATTAGAAAACAAGAAAGTCAGCCGCTTTCTCTTGAAAGCCCTAATATCTTGTCTTTCCGATATCTAGTGGTTTGAAAATATATAAAGATAAACTTGATGAATAAAAGATGTGTGTGCCTCCATTTGATTCTTCATGAATTAAAACAATGGTATAACACTTTCATTTTTTTACGTCTTGTTACTTTGAATACAATAAAATTAGACCAGTTTCGACATATCCCCTGAATCATGAATATATTTCCGTTTATATATTGCCCAAGAAGTAACTGGAATAACTGGCTTTTTTCCGTATGTTGAATTCCACCAACAATTAAAATCCTCAATATTTTCTATATTATAACGTGAACATTTCACATGTCTCAATATATATATATATATATATATATATACAGTATATATATATATATATATATATATATATATATATATATATATATATATATATGTATATATATATATATACATATATATATATATATATATATATATATATATATATATATATATATATATATGTGTGTGTGTGTGTGTGCGTATACGCAATAGAAATCCAATTAAAATTATATTCTCCTCCAATTCATTGGAAATTCAACGAATCTCGATATATACTGTATATAAAAAAAAGTAAGATAGGTCTCACCAAGTCCAAAAAATTTAAAATGGAGTTTCATAACGATCCATTGTTATCAATCAAAAATTCAAATCTACTCTTATAGCATGTACCTATGGTTACCCACTCTAGTACAGTTGGCTCCATTCATTCTGATACAATTCATATGAAGCTAGGCAAACGTCAGTGTACCGGAATTAATGAAGACAACTGTATCTGTCACAATCTAACGATCTTTCAGCTCCACAGAATGACTGACAGAAGAAACGTCAATTCTGTCACCAGCAGTGAAGCGGGTCAGAGGCTATTTCTGAAGACCATACCACCATACCAATTCTAGTTCAAACCATATGTTTGGCATTCATACAAGTGGCTGCCTTGCCCGTGTACCCAAGAGTAACTAGGATGATGTTTCATCTATTGTATTATACACGTTTTTCATCATTCATTAAAATTCTTTATTCATCTTCACGAAGCACAGATTGTACATTAACTTATACAGAAAACTGCTATAAACTGATCATGCTATGTAATTACTCATCCTTTAAAATCTGTGAACCATTTCAGAAAAGAAAAATGACACCAAAAATATAACAGCCTCAACCTAAGTGATGTCAAGTGCGAAGGTTGAATGAAATAAAGAAATGTAGAAACTGCAGAGATGAATTCGGGTAATTATGTATTATAAGTGGAATGGTAAAATGTGAAAGACGGTATTATAATCATGTTTATTTCATACACGCTTTTTTTAATCTCTCGCTCTCTCCCGAACTGATACAGTAATAGAAAAACCAGTTTAAGCTTGCCATTGCATGTTTCACGTTTTTGGAATTTGGCGCACGCATGCGTGCGTACGTATTTTATCAGGTATCGATGTAATGAAAAAAAAAATTATATATAAAATTCCATTATCGAACCATACAGTTGAGCTACGTGTTTTTTGGTTTAGATGTTTGTTGAAAAATTACGAATCATAACCAGAAATCCGGGTCAGGTAAGTAGATGATATTTCCGTTGAATATAAGCAAAATGGAGGTGATTTTAGAGGATTTTTTAAAGATTCTTTGAATGGTTAAATCTCCTCTATTAAAATTACTGTGAAAAAAAATAAGCTAAAATAACTAAAATCAGTCGCCCTTTCCTAATTTAGTTGTTTATGGAGATAACATCTATAAGTACTTAAAATTTTGTTTTCAGAAAGAGCAAACGTACCGATTTACACATTCATTTGTCTTATCATGATGCAAAGATAACAGTGCATTTTGTTTATGTGACCCAATATCTATTGAAAAGATTTATTTTTAAATAAAGTTTATGAAGCTATATCACTCCAACCATTTTATTAAGAATTATCTCACAAAAGCCAAACATTTAGATTCTAAACCACCGGATAAAGACATTAAACCTGAATTAAGTCTCTTTTGCTTCATTTCAGCGAAGAACTTACCAATATCTCGAACGGTTCATGCACGAAGCAAAGATATAATATCGTCTTCTAATGGAAGAATACCTTAGCAACGAGAAATAAAAAAACAGCCAGGTAAAAGTCTGGAAAAAGACAAGTGCTGAATGTCCACGTTGGCATTGTGATGAACGCTATATCGGGAGGAGTGATCTCTCGTTGGGAGAGAGATAGAGAATAAATGGATATAATTCACATATTTTATTTACACATACACACACACACACTCACACATATATATACATATGTATATATGTGTGTGTGAGTATATATATATATATATATATATATATATATATATATATATATATATATATATATATACATATATATATACATATATGTGTGTGTGTATGCATGTATGTATGTATATAATATATGTGTGTGTATGTATGTATATATATATACACATATATAAATATATATATATATAATATATATATATATATACATAAACATATATATATATATATATATATATATATATATATATATATATATATATATATATATATATATATACATATATATATAATATATATATACATAAAACATCTGTTATTAATGTCATATCAAGGGTTATCCTACTACTCTATTTTGGTTTTTTACGGCTGTTGTAAAGCGTTGGATCAATAGGAAAACCCTAAGTAACACTGGCAGATCCACCATTCAGTGGTTGCTTCCATAAAAGGTAAATGAAAGATACAATGTACGAGTATTTCCCTTAAGTGAATCAGGGATCAATAGGAGAAAAAATCACAGGAATCTACTCCGTGAACTCCAGCAATCCAAACTAAATATACTATAGAAGATTTCCCCCAAAAATACCTGCATACTTTAGAGGAGGTCCCTAAAATCCAGTTCAGGACATGGAAAGTGAATCACCTCACAGAAATGTCAATCAGTCCAGAATTTTGGAACGAGGGGAGAATGTTCAGGAACTAGGAGGAAAGAAAACAAAAGGTAAACTCCCGCAACAAACCTTCCATTCAGTGGAAATTTTGCTGAACAAGTTTTTTTTTCTGCATCTTTTTTTCCCCGCTGACCCACGCTCGCTGGTGAAGGTTGCAAGCAGTCATTTTCAACCCGGTTTTCTGAAGTAGTTCAGAACCTGTTGAAGTTGGTTATGTATATTTTGTTTGTTTGTTTTTTTTTTGTCCCTAAGAGATTTCTAACTACTAAAGTTCCACTGAATATTAGTCATTTTTCTCGATCAGGGAACTTTTGTTGAAGAAATCATGTGAATCACGGTGTAATGAAGGCCCAATTTCCCAGTCTCTGCCCCTCAACAACTTTACCGTAAAAAGCCCACGTTATGAAACCCCTTGGAGGAACGTGCCACTCCTAACATTCCTGACAGTTTTGAAAAAGTAATGCAGTCTACGTGGAGAGCCGTGGGCGAATAATATTGCTAAGTTATCAGCAAAATCAAAGGAAAAATATAAAATATATTGAATTTTTTTTTCACACTCAGTTATTAGCAAATTTATCAAAAACATCTGCTGTATAAATCATAAATTTCAACTGCTAAAATGTTAGGTCTCCTAGAACTTGCTATCGATGACGTGCTGGTTCATCTTGGACATATATAAAAGCAACAATAAAAAATAAACCCATAGATAAAATAAAAATTAACAAGCAATTACATGAATCTAA
>NC_090768.1:49282401-49284901 GCF_036898095.1 Palaemon carinicauda
TGTGTATATATAATATATATATATATATATATATATATATATATATATATATATATATATATATATATATATACATATATATATATATTATATATATATGTATATAAATACACATGTATATATATATGTCTGTATATATATATATATATATATATATATATATATATATATATATATATATATATATATATTATATATATATACATATATATACAGTATATATATATATATATATATATATATATATATATATATATATATATATATATATATATATATATATAGCCGTAAAGTCACGAAGCTCTCTATTATAAAGGGGAGATTGACATTAATGCCATTTTCCTAAGCATTCATAACAACATAATTCGTTCATTCATTTGTGGTTTGTCGAGGAAGAAATGTCGTCTCCGATTTCTTATCGCATTTCTGACCTTATCATAAGTTCTTATCATGTGTTAAGTTCATCTATCAGAAAAACGTTCTCTTTTATTCATAGAATCCTTTGGTGGTCGAGTTATCTTTAGATGTAAAACGTATTCCAATGCAGTTTTCTGATCTGATTGTTTTAGCATTTCCAAATTATTTTCCGTCCCAACTTAAAATGGTTCCAAATTGTTTAATGATATTCAAGTTTAAATTCTTGTTCGGACTTCTGTATTGGGAGTTTATTCTCACCTTTAAATAAGTTTCCACTAGAAGAAATATTCTCAGCAATAAAATTCACAATTAAAAACCAGTTTTATTTTCATACTTTAGCTATCTTCACAAGGTTTTTAAGAGCCTCCAAGATACATGTCAAAAGAATTTATGAAATAGAAAGTTGAAACAAGATCCAATTCAGGTAGAAACCCAAATGAGCGGTCAAAGTACCACAAGATGAACTCAAAGAAATCTTCATCCAACTATCAGTAAATACCATTGCAACTTTATTCTTCTCTAAGCGACCTTGATCAATACCTAAACTACTAAGGTTCATTCTCATCTACACATAAAACACCCAAGATGATCGCTCCTATTTCAAGCCTTTTATAATCAAGCAATACCAAAGGAGACACTTGAAAGCGTGGAGGAATTTCAGGACATGACAGATACTGAATGTGTTGGTCTCGTGGGACAACGATGCCAGAGGTCACTAGATGTGTTAAACACCGGAGACCGGAATGCCCGTCAAAGATACCCCGGCATTGACAAGGCCATCTATCTCTCCCTCCTAATATGGTCAAGAGAACACGACAATAGCCCAGCAATTTGTTTTCCTCTACGGCAGGGCAATAGAAGGATCAGGGACTTAAGAGTGGAAGGATGAGAAATGAAAGGAGGACATCCTTGTAGGACCTCTCTGCCCTTCCAATCGGTTAGCTGACAATGCTATGCCAATGCTAATATGTGCTTAGACGCCAGACGCGCACCCAGTGACTTCCCGTTGGGCATACCGCGACACCTAATCACACGAGACATTTCCGTCGACATACTTAAGGCGCCAGAGATTCCACTGCAGGATACGGGGATGTGGAATTTGGAAAGATTCTAGCATAAGGTTAACTGGCGTGAAAGGAAAATGGGGAAAAAAAAGTGAGCACTGGTTTATTTACCTGAACCTTGGTTTTTCTTCACAGCAAATGATCTGCACATAGACGATTATATATATATATATATATATATATATATATATATATATATATATATATATATATATATGTATATATATATATATGTATATATATATATATATATATATATATATATATATATATATATAATACTTACTCTATAAAACATATATATATATATATATATATATATATATATATATATATATATATATATATATATATATACATATATATAGTATATATACATACTGTATATATAGATATTTATATATAGATATACTGTATATATACAGATATATATATATATATATATATATATATATATATATATATATATATATATATATACATATATATATGATGTCCAGTAAGTGTAGTAGTTCCTTGTGCTATTAATGAAGTGTCTGTGGAAGTCTTTAATTAATGAAAGATTATTAAACCAATGACTATTGTGTTTTCTCCCTAGAGCACCGGATTAGTAGAAATAATGTTGAATATACATTCACAGAAACACGTAAATATATGTAATATAGGTGTATATACGTGTTTTTGTGACTGTATTACATGTGTTTGTATAATACGTCTCCAGTAAATGGGGGAAATTAATGATTCCAAAAACAACCTCATAACTTTCTATTTTTCTCGAGTTAAAGTATTTAAGTACTTGAGGAAAAGTTGATTGGGAATCCCAATCTCCGATGAACAACACCAAATAACTGAATCTCAAGGTCAGGCACCTACTGCCCAATGTAGGTTGAGGGAATGTAGCAGAGATGAGGCTAATGCAAGCACGTAAGAGGGGGATTCTGTAGGTCCAAGTGAAACTGCGCAAACGACCAGTTCTGAGTGGGGAAAGCAGATAACCTTCTAACAAACACCATTCATCT
>NC_090768.1:49297401-49299901 GCF_036898095.1 Palaemon carinicauda
ATGACGGCTAAATATTTAGATATACACTATATGACAAGCAGGCAAATTCAAGCCTTCCCTTTGAAAAGCCAGTACATCTAATACCTTTGTTAAGTTCTGATAGTTTTTTTTTTCATGCAAAAATTACAATGTATTCAACAGCCCGGAAAGTCTCGCAGGCGATTGCAGTCATCAGATGTGCAAATAGTTTCTAGGAAAAGAGACCTACAGGTCAATGCCCAAGCGCAGATAAGATTCGCCCCACTTACGCAAGCACGTGGTAACCCAAAACATCCTGGTCGTGGTAAAACATGTTTGCTTGTTGTTATATCCCAAAAGTAACGAGTCCCCGCTCCTCCTACTCTGAGTCTGACCAAAAAAGACAACTGACGACAAGGGTTACAAGTCCGCGCTGTGCCATTGTGCCCGACTGCAACGCAGTTCAAGGAAGCATCGAATAGCGATGCAATTATTTAACCTGGTTACATATGTATTCGCCTGCGGGGATGTCGACAATCGTCAACTAACCATGAGAAAGACTCTTCCAGTTTTTTCGCAGGAAAGCAACAGGAAGGAAAATAGGCGTTTATAACATTCTAGAAATGTTACACAAACTCTCTCTCTCTCTCCTCTCTCTCTCTCTCTCTCTCTCTCTCTCTCTCTCTCTCTCTCTCTCTCTCTCTCTCTCTCTCTCTCTCTCTCTCTCGATCATGAGAAACTTCCAGTTTTTCGCAGGGATACAAAAAAGAAAGGTGTTTTTAACATTTTTAAGTCTAAAAAAGCTATGTAAAATAAATTCTCTCTCTCTCTCTCTCTCTCTCTCTCTCTCTCTCTCTCTCCTCTCTCTCTCTCTCTCTCTCTCTCTCTCTCTCTCTCTCTCTCGTCCTCAGCAAGTAAAATATACTTCAAAAGTTCAAATTTGCAGCGAATAATTTCATGTTGAACAGGCTGACATGTCTTTTTTATAGCTTATATATGAAAAATTATTTTAATGCTGTTACTGTTCTTACAAAATTTTATGCTAATTGTTCATTAAATCTCTTGTAGTTTGTTTATTTCCTTATTTCCTTTCCTTACTGGGCTATTTTCCTTCTTGGAGCCCTTCGCTTTTCCAACTAAGGTTGTAGTTTAGCTAATAATAATAATAATAATAATAATAATAATAATAATAATAATAATAATAATAATGCTAATAATAATAATAATAATAATAATAATAATAATAATAATAATAATAATAATAAAAGTCTCCCGTTGGTTTCGGACAGCAAAATGGAATGGCTATTAACATGAACGCCATTAGCATTTATTTTGACTTCATAAATGTTTGAATATCAAACATATTTGCGTATTTAAGTGTCTTTTGCATGTTTCTTTAACAACTTAAAAGACAATTAATTAAGATTTGCAGAACATCTTCGACCTTTTCAAGGAATTAGATCCCCAAGTATATTTTCATGAGTGTGAATAAAAAACACGTAAATTTATTATTATTATTATTATTATTATCATTATTATTATTATTACAAGCTAAGCTACAACCTAAATTGGAAAAGCAAGATGCTATTATCCCAGGGGCTCCAACAGGGAAAAATAGCTCAGTAAGGAGGGAAATAAAATCAAAAGAGAAGTAATACACAATCAAAATAATATATTTCAAGAACAGTTACATTTAAATATTTTTTTTTCTTATATAAGCTATAAAAACTTCAAGAAAAAAAAACAACAGGAAGAGAAATAAGACAGTATACCCACAAGCAATATAACTCAACCCTAAAACTGCAAAATATAGTGTCATTATAAGCTGAAACACTTTTTGCCCTCACAAAAAAACCTTGCCCAATTAGTATAACTAAACGTTAAGTAAAATCCGAGTTTCTCAGTTAAAAATTAAAATATTACCTTAATGGTTACTATCTATTATGCAACGATGATGATATCATTGCTTTGTGGTATTTAATTATCATGGAGCGCTTAACCACCTATGAATTTTGATTTCTTCATTTGTGGTTTATGTTAATACGCAATCATTCTGCCTCTTCCGCATGCCAACTATTATTATTATTATTATTATTATTATTATTATTATTATTATTATTACTTGCTAAGCTACAACCTAAATTGGAAAAGCAGAATGCTATAAGCCCAGGGGCCCCAACAGGGAAAATAGCCCAGTGAGGAAAGGAAACAAGGAAAAATAAAACATTTTAAGAACAGTAACATTACAATAAATATTTCCTACATAAACTATAAAAAGTTTAACATAACAAGAGGAAGAGAAACCTTAGTTGGAAGAGCAGAATGCTATAAGCCCAGGGGCCCCATCAGGGAAAATAGCCCAGTGAGGAAAGGAAACAAGGAAAAATAAAACATTTTAAGAACAGTAACATTACAATAAATATTTCCTACATAAACTATAAAAAGTTTAACATAACAAGAGGAAGAGAAACCTTAGTTGGAAGAGCAGAATGCTATAAGCCCAGGGGCCCCAACAGGGAAAATAGCCCAGTGAGGAAAGGAA
>NC_090768.1:49304901-49312401 GCF_036898095.1 Palaemon carinicauda
GCCTTATCTGGGTGATGTTTCTATAAAATTTGGCAAGGTTCCCAACATTTTCAACATGTAATGGTTTAAAAGGTCACTCATAGATGGCAGAGGCAAGAGATAGTGACAATGCCCTAGTAGGACAAGGCCTAAAGACTGACCCTATCTACATATGATCAGCGCCCGAGGCCCATCTCCACCAAATTTAAGACCAGGGAAGACCATGCAATGACTACTGATGACTCTACAGGTAAACCTGTAGGCTTCCAAAGACTCCCCATCCTTAGCTCACATGGATGCTGAAGTTGCAGAGTCTATAAGAAAATTTCGAGATTGAGCGGGTCTCACACCCCAGTCTAGCAGATTGGCAGGCAGGGCCGAAGCGAGAGGTTTGGCGTCCTCAGAAGAAGAAATCTACTCAGCTACCTCCTGCTGCTGCTAATGTAAATCCAACAGTTCCTACATCATCAGCTGTTCACTAGGGTCGTCCAGAATACTGCTGAAGTCGTCCTAGTCCACAGGAACATTGTCTTGACCGTGGACAACCCTTCATCGTCAACTTCCTCCTGCATGGGTTCAAACCCCTCAAAATTCCACTCAGGCCACAGTTTCCTCCATGCAGAATTGAGGCTTCTCTTGATGAACTCTTCCCTGGCTTTATCAATGATTCAGAGGCAGTTGATGATGTGGATTTTTTTTTCCAAAACAATATGAAGGCGAGCTTGGAGTCTTCAGTGACCTCGAAGCATCGTTGGAACATTGCTTTGTGTAGTTTGTTTTTTTTTCTTTTTTTTATCTGAGATTATCTACTGATCCATGGGTTGGAGAAATACAGTGGTGTTGGGCTGCAAGAACGTGATTCTAATGAATTTAAATTCTTCCATCAGGTTGTATTCAATGGCTGGAGGATGGGCAGAAGGATTGTACATAAGCAACAAAGCTTGAAGTGGGAGGTTCTTACGCATGAGGTACTTGACAGTCCTTAGGACCAAAAACCTCATTGACCCATTTCACAAAAAAAAAACTTATTTGACCTCCATATGACGTTCAGTTCCCTCTTACGAACCTTGTGCTTTTTAAAGACTTGTGGATTCTCCGAGTGATACAACAGGAGATGTTTGATTTTGCAATCTCTGCTGTCATTAGACCCCAGCAGTAGGGTTAGATAGACTTTTAAGGGCTTGTAACCTGAAATTGCCTTTTCTTCTGCAGTAATGAAGGTCCTCTTGGGCATGTTCTTCCAGACCAGACCAGTCTCGTCACAGTTGAACACTTGCTGTAGCATGCAAGACTCGACATCCACGAACCTTTTATATTCTGAAAAAATGCCTTTGCAGCCTCAACATTGGAACTCGCAGCTACACCAAGTTACACATCACTGGATGCCTGATCTTTTCTTATATTAAAGTTTCCAAACCAGCTAGGGCTCACTTTGAATGTTGCTTTATCTTTGTCTGCTAATGTACCTGGTTCAATTTTTCAAAAGGTCAGCATACAAAAGCTTTGTGCTTAGTTATGGTATCCCCTGGTAACTGTTTCTCATCGATCCACATGAGAAGCAAGTTCGTTCTCCACGTTATCAAGAATACATGGACGTTGTTTCATCGTTGTAAGCCCCCCTTCACCGTACCAATTACTTTAATCTCTTATTTTTTCTAAAGAATTCAACAAATCATTCATGTTGTATGATTGTACATTTTTGTCAGGTCTCCAACATGTGTACCTTGATCATAGGTCTTGATAATTTCTTTTCATCTATAACGTAATCCTCATCTTATCGTCTTTCTTGAATATCTTGTGGGGAGGGGACATTGTCGACTAAATGCTATACTGCACTATTAATAATGTTAACTTGGTGTGAACTATAGCGATCACAATTCTATAACGAAGACGGGGTCGCAATTAATCAAGACAAAAGTAAGAAATATAAAAAGGCAAGTAATAAAATACAGAAGAGGGTGAACAAATTGGAACAAAATTCTATGAGGAAATTCGGAGAAAAAGAATAACATAGAAATGGATATCAAAATAAATTCTGTAAATGGAGAGATGTTCCATGAAGCGAATAAATTCATGGATCATTGAATATATTTCTAATATTTGTTAATAACGGACGATAGAAGAGAACCAGAGCTTAATGAAACAAGAGTGCAGAGGATTTGTAAACGGATCAAAATGCCAGTGTAAGTTACTTCTGAAGATATGAGGGCAATTAGGATGTTTATAAATGGAAAAACACTAAGAGTTAATGGGAATACAAGTGAGATGCTGCGACTACGATTGTTTGATGAAGAGACAACCAGGGTTTGTAAGGTAAGTCTTGATGAGGGAATGACTTAGAGGAAATAAGTAAGAGGAACTACTGTTCTCTCTGTATAAAGATAAGAGATAGAAATGACTGTTAGAATCATAGGGATATAATGTTACTTAGTGCACCAAGAAGGAAGTATGGTAGAATTATGATGGAAAATTAAGACAGATCAGAGAAAACCGAAAGGGGATGAACAATATAAGTTTATACAAGGAAGAGTGAATGTGAATCAAGCATTACATATGAAGCTGTGTTTGGCCTACAAGAACCCAGTAAGAATTTATGATAGAATCGAGGGGAGACAAGTGGAGGGTACCGAGATTTTATAGCATACCAGGTAAGCTGTTGTGAACAATCAACGGTTTTTAAAGCGTGTTGTAATACACAGAGGAAAATTATGGATATTTTGCAAAAGTTGGTCTGAGATGGTGCGTGTTCTGCGGCCTGGTTGTTTAATAATCTTATTGATTGAATGGTGTGAACATTCAGAGAACGACCATTGTAAGTAGAAATTTCAGAGGAAAGAAAATTAGTCGTGAATTATATAAAGAGATATATTTGCATATGATACAATACTGATAAGGAATAATAAGGATAAACTGCTAAAGCTTGTAAAAGGCTTGAAGAGGTTTGCAAATTTGCAATAGCAAGGTTAAAAAAGAAAATTCGAAATTAGAAAGATGGGGCAATGAATGGAAGAAGAATGGGAGAGATTGATTTTTACTGATATTAGGGATTGAATAAAATGGATTGTGTTAGAATGATATAAAAGAACAGTAAGGCCGCAGTATAAGTGGAAACTGGAGAGAGATTTGAATTGTACGTGGAAGCCAAAATGAAAATATATATAACTGCTAAGCTAAGTAGACTTTTTAGGGAAAACGACATTAGGATGGATATAAAAAATAACATATGAGAGAGAGAGAGAGAGAGAGAGAGAGAGAGAGAGAGAGAGAGAGAGAGAGAGAGAGAGTTGGCCTTAGGATATGTATCAAGCCACGAAATGAAGATGAAAAACTTGATTAGAGCTACCATTTCAATTTGCCTTACTTGGCTTGTGACACACGCACGTATGTGTACGCGCGCACAAGCACACGCAGCACACACATAGACACACACACATATATGCATGTATATACATATATATACATATACAGTATATATATATATATATATATATATATATATATATATATATATATATATATACATATATAATATATATATATATATATATATATATATATATATATATATATATATATATATATATATATATATATATATCATTTGTACCTTAGCTACTTGCTCCTCATCACACATTTTATAATCTAAAATATACGGGGGAAATTATTGCACATTGGAAAAGAACCCTTTTTTCGTTCAAAATATTCTTTTTTTTTTTTTTTTTTTACAATTTCTAAAATATCTGAACAGTTAATGCTATTGTATAGCAATAAGAAATTATTTCTGATTATTCACTATTTAATGAGCATTTCCTCTGCAAAACCACGTGTTATGCTTCGTATTCTTACACCAAAAGATTTCTATATATCATAGAGCTCTTTCAATATCCTGTAACTATTGACTTGTTTACATATTATCAACGCTTGGAAATGATAACCATAACTCAAAAAGCAATATTAAGTCTAATATATTATCTTAGCGAGGAATTGTCGATCAAAATGATTCCCATAGTGGCCCCAACCAACCAGTCTTCATCCCCTTCGTCCCGAGTGCGAGGGGGTGAAGAAAAGCCCGTGTGTGTGTGTTTGTTTGTGCGTATGCTACGAGCTGGTAGGTCCACCACGTGGTTGGAAATGACGTCACTTCCTCCCATTTCCCGCCACTTTAGGGTGAATGAATGGTATAGTAAGTGAGGAATGCGTAGTAAGGCCAGATATTTCTCTGGCCTTCCTTACTGACTCGGGTTTGAATTTCTCGTGACATACACAGTCGGGGATATTCAAGCAAGGCAACGAAGCCCTTTGGGAATGGCAATTGGGAAGCAGCAGGCTAAAAAGCAAAGGCAATTGTCCACCTTCCGGAGTGAACTTCAAATGGGCGGTGTTTGGCAGCATGGCCAAGGAAGGATCAGAGTGGGAGGGAGGATGTCCTGGTTGGGTTACCCTCGACCACCACCAGGAGGTGAATGGGGTGGGTGAAGGGGGAGTCATAGTAAAGGCGTGTGAGTGTGTGGCGCAGGAGAGAGAGAGAGAGAGAGAGAGAGAGAGAGAGAGAGAGAGAGAGAGAGAGAGAGACCAATAGTAAAGTTGCCTTTGCTAGGACGGGCGCTCGTGGGAACCTACACATGCTTCACAAGATGATTACCTTTTAAACATCTTTTTTTACCATTTGGGTCCTCCCGATTATTTATTCCCTTATTTTAATTCATCTTAAGTGATTTACGTGAATATCATTACCTCATTAATTACTTTTCACTTTATTATCATTGTTATCCCAGGTAATAGTAAACGGGAAAGGTGTGTCTGTGTGTGTATGTATGTATGTGACAGGAGGGTTTAAGGGAGAGTGGAAGGAAGGAGAAGGAAAATGAAGGGGTTTAGTGATGTAAAGATGATCTTGGCCCCGGGGGAGGAGGTTAGGAGGGCGAACGAAGGGCAACACAGCGAGTGAGTGAGTGAAGTGACGCTATGGAGGAGAGGGGCCCCTGCTGCACTTGGTTACGGGATTTGGCCAAGATTCGCTTCGGCAAAACTAGACAATCAATAATCACAGAGTTTGGGGAAACATCAAGTAAAGAATCCTATCTAACTAAAATCAAACAGAATTTCTGTTTCAAGATAAAGATGTATATGTTTCCGTGTCACTCGAAATGACTATAGTATCTATCTTATCTCTTAAAGAACGTAGTTGATTTACAGTTATCAAGGTCTTAATGTCTTCGACATTAAATGTCGTTGCTCTAGACTGCTGCCATCGTGGTGTCACACCCAAAGTTCTTTTCAAGGAAAAAAGGAAGACAGGATTGATCAGTGAAAAGCATCCAAGCATATGAATTAAGACGCATTTGTCTTCCCAAAGTTGCATACTATTATCATTATTACTTGCCAAGTTACAACCCTAGTTGGAAAAGCAGGATGCTACAAGCCCAGGGGCACAAACAGGGAAAATAGCCCAGTGGGAAAGGAAACAAGGAAAAATAAAATATTTTAAGAAGAGTAACAACATTAAAATGTTGTTACTGTTCATATATAAAGTATTTCCTATATAAACTATAAAAACTTCAACAAAACAAGAGGAAGAGAAATGAAAAAGAAACCAACGTAGAATGCGTAAGAGAAGAAGCAACACATTCCAGTATTCGGCGGAAAAACGGAAAAAACGGCAAAACTACCTTTTGGCGCATTTTCCTCCTGCCGATGCCCAATCTCTAACCGTGAGCCAGTTCATTAAGGCGTGTAATTCAGAGTGATATTCTAGCTGTAGATCTGTCATTCAACACGGGATGTTCTTTATCAGCATTGCGCCCTCACATTCCGCACTACACTCGATTCCCCCCCCTCCCCCTCCCCCCCCCCACTACACCAGCATACACACACATACGCACACATCCATAAACGTGCAAGCATATACACATCGCTATCACAGCTATTATCGCGTGCTAGGGGGTCCGATAAATGCCTACACCACATGTTAACACACACACACTCTCTCTCTCTCTCTCTCTCTCTCTCTCTCTCTCTCTCTCTCTCTCTCTCTCCTTGGCAAGTATATTTCAATTATTAGTTGTAACCCGTAAGACTTTATTATATTCCACACAAATACACACAACAAACATATATATATATATATATATATATATATATATATATATATTTATATATATATATATATATATATATATATATATATATGTGTGTGTGTGTGTGTGTGTGTGTGTGTGTGTGTGTGTGTGTGTGTGCAGAAGAACCACAGGGAAAATGAAAATACGAAATATACGCTTAAGTCCTGACTAGTTTCGTGATACTTCTTCAGTCCTCTGAAGAAGTATCACGAAACTAGTCAGGACTTTAGCGTATATTTCGTATTTTCATTTTCCCTGCGGCCCTTCTGTATCTGAGCATCACGTTTTCCTGTGATTATTACGCATATATATATATGTATATATATATATATATATATATATATATATATATATATATATGTGTGTGTGTGTGTGTGTGTGTGTGTGTGTGTGTGTGTGTGTGTGTGTGTGTGTGTGTGTGCGCGCGTATATATATATACATATACATATATATATATATATATATATATATATATATATATATATATATATATACATATACATATATATATATATATATATATATATATATATATATATATATATATATATATATGCCTCACTAGCTAAAGTGTCAGGATTCGAATCCTGGGAGAGTTTTATACACGTACCTCAGGATATCAATAAATTAGGTAGCTGTCAAGTTAGGTTACGATACCGAGGTGGTTTCCAATCATCATAAAAAAACTACGACCTGGCAACCTAACTCCAAAAAGTTTTCTAAAAACCAGAATTGAAAAAGACACAGACAGATAGACAAACAGATAAACAGCAAATATATGTGTATACAGTATGTGTGTATGTCTGTGTGTGTGCTTAAGGGTACCACTCGGGCATGCTGTTCTATTTTATTTCTCTTCATCTTGTTTTCTTGAAGTTTCTTATATTTATATATGATGGATCTAATTTAATGTTACTGTTCTTGAAATGTTTTATTTTGATTGTTTATTCTTCTCTTGTAGTTTATTTAATTCCTTGTTTCCTTTCCTCAATGGGATATTTTTTCCTGTTGGAACTCTTGGGCTTATGTATAGCAGCTTGCTTTTCCCACTAGGGTTATAGCCTAGCTTGCAATAATAATAATAATAATAATAATAATAATAATAATAATAATAATAATAATAATAATATAAATGTCTGTATCTTTGCACGTTTATATGTGCACACATACACAGTTGAGGGGAAGCATACATATGCATTGTTTACTAAACATAAGGAAAGATGCAAATAATACATCCTCATATGACATTCCAAGTTTAGACGAGGCTGAAAAACCTATATTTGCAAATGCTCGTCCCAGCGCATGTTTCCAAAACAATCCTTTCGATCAGTCTGCAACAATTGACTAAAGGCTGAAAATTAGAAGTACTAAATGACACATAATAAGTCAAACATTGGCGAA
>NC_090768.1:49317401-49319901 GCF_036898095.1 Palaemon carinicauda
TACCTATTTTGTATGCAATATTATGGATGACTATGGCACATTTATTGCTGAAACATGAGCGACATATATTAAATGTCAACTCGATTTCATTCCTTTACTAGTAAGCAACACGCATTAATTATTGTTAAGTAATGTCATACCAGTTTAAAGGGAAATTATAATTTGAGAAGCTGAGCTGAGGCCACAAGGGTATTATAGGAAAGCTCTAACTTCCTGGAAAAGTCCCTGACTCACAATCAGCATGTGGGAAATTCTATCCCCGCACAATCCCGATAGTTTCTAGTGGTATCCAGAACCTCACTGATCTTGTGAACTAGGAATGGAGTTTGGGAATCTCCCTGCTGAGTCACAGGTAGCCACTGAGTGGCCCTCCCTGGTTCTAGCTTGGGTGAACATGGCTTGAACAGTGATCATATGTAGGGTCAGATTCCAGGACACTCTTGTCTCACTTGCTTCTGCAACTCCTGCATGACCTTTAGACCTTTAAGGTAACCCAAGAACTGAAGGAAAGCTTTAATTTGAAGCATTGAGCAGAGGTATTTTCTATACAAGAAGAGCTTTTACTTCAGAAAAACTACGAGTAATACGATGAGAATAAATTTTTGAAATACATAAGTCCATGATCATATAACGTTTAATTTGCACCAGACGAAAATCAAGAAGGGCAATCAACTATTTTACCCAATACCTGAGCCACTAAATGCCAATCACTTTATACTCAAGTTCCAGGCCGTTATTTTCTTTTCTTTTTTTATCATTTTGCTTAACTCACCTTGACTTTTTATGATATACCTGAACAAACATCCTCTACATTGATATGCAGGTATAATCATACATATTTTGTAAATAAGGATAATAATAAAAGAAAAGAGATAACGGGTAATTACTGGTCAAAATTCGTCCACTTGAATTAAATGGAGTAGATAAATCAGACATGAAATACGTACAATGGAGCCCACAGGGTTAATGCACTATAATTTGGAAATTATCAATAAAGTAGGTGTTACTATCAATACAGTTTATTGCTAGTAAACAGGGTATTGGACGATAAAAATATGACAATAGATGAACGTTGATTGTATATCAAACTAACATGCCAATTGATAGAGTTAAATACAGAATTGATTGAGTATAAAAATATAAAAATTACATTCAGGAATAAATACTTGAAAAGACCTGGAACATTACTGTCCAAATAAGATTAATCTTAGAAATATAAGAAAACTTGACAAAAATCATATTAGGCAGAATAGAAAGACATGTATATTTTAATCAACCAAGAGAGAAGGTAGGCTTTAGAAATGGGTATTTAACAACTGATCATATCAATATAATTAGCAATTTAATAGAAAAATCAATAGACTTTGACAAACCCCTATGTATGACATTTATAGACTATGAGACAGCGTTCCATTCTGTCATAACTTCAGCAGTAATGAAATCCTGTCGAAGACAAGGAATAGATGACTTTTAGGTTAGAACACTTGTAATTATCTATACAAGAAGTACAGCAATCTTAAACTACATACAGATAATGAGAAAATTCAAATTGAGAAAGGAGTAAGACAGGGAGACCCCCATCTCCTAAATTATTCACAGCAGGCCTAGAAGAACTTTTAAAGAAATTAGATTGGGAAAAGATTAGGAATTAACATTAATTGCGAATGTCTTAACACCTTAAGATTCCCAGATGACATAGTTCTATTTAGTGAATCTTGGAAAGAATTGCAAAAGATGATAGATTTGAATAGAAAAAGCAGAAATGTAAGAATGAAAATAAATAGTAGTAAAACTAAGATAACGTTCAATGAAAATGCAAAGACAACTAAAAGGGGTTATGGACGAACTTTTAAAGATCGTTAATGAATACCTAAGGACAGACAGTAAGTGTTTCCCTAAGATATGAGACCGAAATTAAAAAAAACATAAGCATGGGATGGAGAACTTTTGGTAAACGATACGCGATTATGAAAAGTAAAATGTAATTTTCTCTAATAACAAAAGTGTTTAATCAGATGGTCCTACCAGTATTAACTTATGCATCAGAAACTTGGAGCCTTATTAAAGCCGCATTATCATAGTTGGAAAACCAGGATGCTATAAGCCCAGGGGCACCAACAGAGCATAAGCTAGTTACAACTCGGAGTGATGGAAGAAATAATGATGGGAATAACACTAAATGACAGAAAAAGAGCAACATGGATATGAGAACATACATAAGTAGATATTTTTAACAACATGTAAGAAAAAGAAGTTTACGTAGAAAGGATATATAATGACAATAACTGATAATAAATCGCCATTAAGAATAATAGAATAGTTCCCTTGAGATTGCAAACGAAGCTGGGAAAGGAAGAGAAGACGAGGGATTGACGAGCTACGAAAATCTGCGAGTACTGGGACAGAAAGACCATAAACAGACGCGAGTTGGTCATGTTTGAGACCTTTGTCCTTCAGTGAACTAGTAACGGCTGCTGCTTCTGCTGATGATTATACACAC
>NC_090768.1:49322401-49324901 GCF_036898095.1 Palaemon carinicauda
CAGAAAAATATCTTTGTTTACTGATTCTTCGGCTTCGCTTTGAGCTATGTTCCATATTTCACATGATATCAAAGCCCAGTTCGATTTTGCATCACAAAATAACCATTATGCGTCTGCATATGAATATGCAAGTATAAAGAAGATTTCAAAAGCAGTATGACATCTTAAAGGCTTAAAATGTTACAAAGTTCAAGTACACCTAAGCCTTGATGGGCCAGCCATGGACATTCGCGCCAAATTTACGTTATTCCAAAATATCACTCTAGCGAAATTTCTTTCAGGATTTTACTAGCAAACGGGACCATAAATTCTGGGATGGATAAAAGGGTGTTAATATTTCTGTAACGTGCATCTGTTTATCGCTTTTGGCTCAGAATTGCTATATCGGTTGTCTCGTCTGTTCAGATCCGTACACTATTGTAAATTGTAAATAACTATGCAAAATATAAACAAAAATATGTACTTCCAATAATCTCTTACGAAGCGTAAGAGATTCATTGTACGTACATATAATCATGGGTAAAACAGCATTATAGCAACAAACCCTTCCTTCGAGTCGACACATTGTATTATCAACAAGCAAATCATTCTCTTTTTGTAGTAATTTTGGATGCATGAAACTCGGAACTTACAACAAACAGGAATTAAAAATTATATTCATATCTTGACTTTGTTGGTATACAAAATTATATCCTAATACATATGGAAATTTTAAGTACATGAACGATTAAATATGAGAAATTTATAATGTAGTACACAAGCTACCATACTATACTTTACACAATAACCGATTACCATGAAACAGGAATCTTATTGTATCGACCGCTCCTGTGAACATAGAAGGAAAGCTAGATGGTTGAAAAGTGTGGTTCGAGAGTGGTGCGTTTTCACGATGATTTGATTTTAATGTTACAGAGCCAAGTCACTTCCAAGT
Organism: Palaemon carinicauda; assembly: GCF_036898095.1. NCBI lineage: Eukaryota > Metazoa > Arthropoda > Malacostraca > Decapoda > Palaemonidae > Palaemon > Palaemon carinicauda. Next base: position 49,323,336 of record NC_090768.1, read on the forward strand.
AGAATCTCCTTACCTTGAGATAAATTTCAGTGGTGAATAACTTGCTTCCAAGTGGCATCTTCTTGCTTTGCGGTATATTTCCGTGATGAATAACTAACTTCCAAGGGGGATCTTCTTGTCTTCGAGGTAAATTTCAGTGGTGAATAACTCACTTCCAAATGGAATCTTCTTGTCTTCCGAGGTAAATGTCTGTAGTGAATAATTCGCTTCCAAGTAGAATCTTCTTGTTCTTATTGTAAATTTCCGGGGGGAATAACTCACTTCCAAGTAGGATCTTTTCCTTTGAGGTAAATTTCAGTGGTGAATAACTGCTTCCAAGTAGGATCTTCTTGCCTTTGAGGTATATTTCAGTGGTGAATAACTCACTTCGAAGTAGAATCTTCATGTCTTCGAGGTAAACTTCCGTGGTGAATAACTCGCTTCCAAGTAGAATCTTCTTGTTCTTATTGTAAATTTCTGCGGTGAATAACTCGCTTCCAAGTAGGATCTTGTTCTTATTCTAAATTTCCGTGGTGAATAACTCCCTTCCAAGTAGGATCTTCTTGTCTTTGAGGTAAATTTCAGGGTTGAATAACTCACTTAAAACTAGGATGGGAGGTAATTATCAGGGGTGAATAACTGTCTTCCTGGTAGGATCTTCTTGTCTTTGAAGTAAATATCATGAGTGAATAACTGTCTTCTGCGTAGGATCTTCTTATCTTTGAGGTAAATTTCAGGGGTAAATAACTCACTTCCAAGTAGGATCTTCTTGTCCTTCACGTAAATTTCAGGGGAGAATAAATCAATTAAAACTAAGATCTTCTTGTCCTTGAGATAAATTTCAGGGGTGAATAAATCACTTTCGAGTAAAATCTTGTCATTGAGGTAAATTTCATGGGTGAATAACTCACTTCCAAGTAAGACGATCTTGTCATTGAGGTAAATTTCAGTGGTGAAGAAGTCACTTCCAAAAAGGGTCTTCTGATAGTTGAGGTAAATTTCAGCGGTGAAGAAGTCACTTCCAAGTAGGGTCTTCTGATAGTTGAGGTAAATTTCAGCGGTGAAGTCGTCACTTCCAAGTAACGTCTTCTGATAGTCGAGGTAAATTTCAGCGGTGAAGGAGTCACTTCCAAGTAGGGTCTTCTGATAGTCGAGGTAAATTTCAGCGGTGAAGTCGTCACTTCCAAGTAGGGTCTTCTGACAGTCGAGGTAAATTTCAGCGGTGAAGTCGTCACTTCCAAGTAGGGTCTTCTGACAGTCGAGGTAAATTTCAGCGGTGAAGTCGTCACTTCCAAGTAGGGTCTTCTGACAGTCGAGGTAAATTTCAGCGGTGAAGTCGTCACTTCCAAGTAGGGTCTTCTGACAGTCGAGGTAAATTTCAGCGGTGAAGTCGTCACTTCCAAGTAGGGTCTTCTGACAGTCGAGGTAAATTTCAGCGGTGAAGTCGTCACTTCCAAGTAGGGTCTTCTGACAGTCGAGGTAAATTTCAGCGGTGAAGTCGTCACTTCCAAGTAGGGTCTTCTGACAGTCGAGGTAAATTTCAGCGGTGAAGTCGTCACTTCCAAGTAGGGTCTTCTGACAGTCGAG
>NC_090768.1:49332401-49334901 GCF_036898095.1 Palaemon carinicauda
AAATTCTTACCTCATTTGATACTCGTGTGAAGAGTTAAATTTTCATTGAGATACTACCACTAGAGAGTTATGGGGTCTTTTGACTGGCCAGACAGTACTACTTTGGATCCTTCTCTCTGGTTACGGTTCATTTTCCCTTTGCCTACACACTCACACACCGAATAGTCTGGCCTATTCTTTACATACTCTCCTCTGTCCTCATACACCTGACAACACTGAGAATACCAAACAATTCTTCTTACTGCACTGTAATTGTTCAATGGCCACTTTTCTCTTTGTAAGGGTAGATTAAATTTTTCTCTAATCTTGGGTAGTGCCATAACCTCTGTACCATGGTTTTCCATTCTCTTGGGTTAGAGTTCTCATCCTTGAGGGTACACTCGGGCACACTGTTCTATCTTATATCTTTTTGCACTTCCTCTTGTTTTTATATTTTATAAAGTGGTATTTATTTTAATATTGTTGCTCTTCTTTAAATATTTTATTTTTCCTTTTTTCCTTTCATCACTGAGCTATTTTCCCAGTTTGAGCCCCTGGTGCTTATAGCATCTTGCTTTTCCAACTAGGGTTGTAGCTTAGCAAATAATAATAATAATAATGATAATAATAAAAGCAATTAAATTCTGGAAATGAAATGAAGTCAAGTTAAAGTGCCGTGTGTATATAGAAATGGAAACCGCAGACTAATCAGAGGCTCTCAAACAAATAAACAAACAGAAAAGGCTGAATACGGATTTTGGTCAAGGCAATAACTGAAATGCCATTGTAAGGGGGAAACAAACCGCAAATCTATCTAATTAGAGTTTATGCTCTATGTAACACAGACTCCCCAATTCCATAAGCAAATGTAAAGGATTAGTGTATGAGATAATGGAAAGCCCCACAGGACAGTAGAGAGTCCCTAAGACTGATCAGAGGCTCTCGAAAGCAAAAGGCATTCTTCACTCGCCCATCACAGGATGTCTAAAATCAACAACACTGTATACACAGCGTGTTCTAGAAAAAGTCCGATATCTGGCATATGCTTCTATCTCTCTCTCTCTCTCTCTCTCTCTCTCTCTCTCTCTCTCTCTCTCTCTCTCTCTCTCTCTCTCTCTCTCTCTCTCATCAAGTTGTGGAATGATCTTCCTAATCGGCTACTTGCATCGGTGGGACTTCAAAAGTTCAAACTTGCAGCAAATGTTTTCATGTTGAACACACTGATAGAAGTCTTTTTAGTTTACATATGAAAGATATGTTTTAATGTTGTTACTGCTCTTCAAATGCTCATTCTAATTGTTAATTACTTCTCATTTAGTTTATTTATTTCCTTATTTCCTTTCCTCACTAGGCTATTTTCCCTATTTGAGCTCTTGGGCTTATACAAGATTGCTTTTTCAACTACAGTTGTGGTTTGGCTAATAATAATAATAATAATAATAATAATAATAATAATAATAGTACAAATTATATATACAAATATACTTCGGCAATAAATAAATAACTTATTTTGGCCACAATCTTTTCTAACCTAAACTAAATAATTACTATTTTGACACCAACATCTCTTAACCTAACCTAAGTGACTGAAAAGGATTGGCGAAAAGTTTGAACTTCTGAAGTTCCACCTCTTCCACCAACATACTTGTGAGATTATTCCATGATCTGGTCACAGCTGGAATATAACTTTTACAATACTGTGCAGTATTGAGCTTTAAGATGAAGGGGGAAAGACTTATAATTAACCGCATACCATTGTACTATCTATAGGATGGTAAAGTCTTGGAAGAGCTAAATGCGAAGGATGGTCAGATTTATGAAATCATATACAACATTCATAAAAGAATGACTGAACAACGGTGCCAGAGATTAATATCTAGGTTAAGTATATGGAATTTAATAGACAGCAAGTTTTCGTCCAGTTATTTCAACCCTAAACCTATCTAAGGCTAACTCATGCAAGTTATTTCGATCTTATACTAACTTAAAATAGTTGCTTAGACCTAAACCACTCTTAAGCTAACCATAATAATGGTTTAGACAGCAATCTATCTCAATCTAAGTTAAATAACATTCGACAATAGCATATCTTAAGCTATCCTACTAAATGCTTATTTCAAATACAATATATCTTTAATTTCCTATTTAACAGATATTTCGAAACCAAATTATTTTAAACTATCATATTTAAGCATAAAATAGGCTAACAAATCTAACAACTGAAATGATTTTGGACCATAAAACTATACAGTAGGGTTGAAAGATTAATAATGACCAAATTGAAACTTGAAATATTTCATGCAAATCTAAAATTTCAATTGATACTAAATTATTTGACATGAATTTGTTGTTATATAAATAAAAAATAAAAGTAAAACTGCATAAGGCAACGGATGATAGTGTTCCATTAGCAGTATAGGAACTCTCTCTTGCACTCATGATCTTCTACAATAATTCTAATGCCAGGAAGTACAGTGGGTTGCACCATTTGGCAAGAAAGAAGAAACGGAAGGTCTCCGTC
>NC_090768.1:49339901-49342401 GCF_036898095.1 Palaemon carinicauda
GCGATACAGATACACAAGCGGGAATTCTTACCTCATTTGATACTCGTGTGAAGAGTTAAATTTTCATTGTTAATTTCTACAAAAAAAAAAGAAAAAAAAAAAGAAAAAAAAAAAAACGGGACAGAGAAATAATTAAATGTCATTCTAATTGTGATCAAAATTGTAATTCTTACTACAGATGAAAATTATCATTTTAATCACCACGAAAAAAAAAAATTATCGCAGCAGGGAAAATAATTACAGTATCATCATAACTTATTACCATTTATTAAATATAAAGAGCACTGAATATTTATATACTATTTCCAGACATAATATTTTTTCTTGTAGAAAATCGTTTTAGAACATTTGTGGGCCAAAGCAACAAAAGCCGAGACACACTGCTTTGATCGATAGATTTTATTTATGAAAAGTTGGCCAATACGGCCTCGTGCTAGGGACAGGGAACTATTTAGCACCGAAGTGTAGGCGGGGGGGGGGGGGGATTGCAATGCATTCGCACTATTAATTAGAAATTGTACAGCGAGGTGGGAGTGGGAACGAGCGTAACGTAGACGGCTAAAAAGCGGGTGCGGCTAAGGGATCAATTGATACTGCAAATAGCTTTCCGAGGGGCCGTCAGACTTGGATGTGTAGTAAGAGATAAGAGGGGGGGGGGGGGGCTTCGTAACCCCCGTCAGGGAAAATTGATACAACCTCATTTTGGGGGAACTATAATAGAGGTACAATTGTGATTCAAGTTGTCCACATTGCAGAAAATTGCCCCGTGGTGGTCTTCGTTTTGAGGCTAAGTTGAATTTATATTGGCACCAAGATGGTTAACATTTGCTTGCATCTTATCCAAGACATATGTTAAGGGTAAGTGCTTTAGTATATTTATAACCTGATAATGGTAAAACAACAAAAACCTATATTAGATAATTTTGCAGTTAATCGTGTTTACTCTTAGTTAAAGAATCAATATCATGTTTTTGAATGCCACTCATTGCTTTACCAAACAACTCTAAATACAAATGTTCTAACTTTCAATTTTATCTACAAATCTGAGATCATTTTTCTTCAAAGCTTTATCGAGAAAATATTGTATGAACACTTGCAGTGTATATTTTTTGAGGTGTAGCCTATAATATTATTCTTGTTTAGAGTTGATGATATAGCTAGCTCTTCATACAAGTGTTCCCGGTTCCAAGCAATAACTGTTTCAATATCACAAATTCTTAAAATAATTTATATTTTCCTAACTGAAAATTATTTTCCTAACTGAACAAACTTCAATACTGTAATAGGAGATAAATTACAGTTTCGCTGATGGTATACTCCTATCAAAAGACCTAACGAGTCTCACTACTCAAGAATTGCATTGTCTTAATCTTCCATATATAAGTCGTGACTAAATGTCGTGACGTAGACCTGTCTACCCTTGGAGTCACTTTTGTTTTGGGTTAACCTGACAAAAGAAAAGGCATTGAATCCTCGTCTGCCTTTTCAGTGATGTCATGTTTACTCAGGTAACAAGTGTTCTGTCACCAACGTCCTTTCAGAGGCGACACTAAACTAGAAAAGCACTCTTGAGAGGGAGAGTGCAGACCTCCGCCGTGGCAGTTTATTTTTCGAAACCAGCTTGCCTTTCCCAAATTCAATTTAGACCATAGGCGTATTTTAAGTCTGGGTGATAACCATGTGTGAACTTGGAGTTAAGGTTAGTGTTAATTCAGTGGACCTTGTTCGACCTTGACCTTGACCTTGACCTGTGATTTTCAAAATTGAATCCCCTCCACGACTCAACATAACAACTAATCCTTGAAAATTTCACTACTCTAAGAATAAAAATTGTAGCCAGGAAGTTGTTCACAAACAGATAAACAGGGGCAAAAACATAACCTCCTACCAATTTCGTTGACGGAGGTAATTAAATTTAAAGCTCTGAAATTTGATGTTACAAAATAATAATAATAAATAAAATGGACTTTTTACACTGATCTTGAATTTCCGTAGGGACAGACAAAGAGGCAAAGTAACATGCAGAACCAATTACCAAACTGGCATACAATATGACGTCTACTTCTTAACAGTTTCTTGGTGTATGTATTCATGCCATTTAAGTCCTTCAAATAAAAAAACGATATATAAATGAATTACTAATTCCCTTGAATTCATTATTCTAAATAAATTTCACTTATACCCTATTTTGTTTGGTGGAGAGAAGCATACATCTCAGATTAACAGTCTTGGTATTTAGTGTATCTCAAGCAGAACACTAAAGGAAATACGGGGGGGGGGGGGATAATTTCTACCCTTGGGGGACAACCTTATTTTCGAAGGGGACACACTTGGGATCTTTATGAAGATATGTGATATAATTTCCACAAAGGATCCTCGAAGGACTTCAAATCTGCATCTTTTATTCTAACAGAGATGACTGCAAGTCACGTCATAGTGTTCATTATCCCTCCTCTCACAAGAGTTAACCACATAATCCGTATTGGATTCGTGGAATTTG
>NC_090768.1:49349901-49354901 GCF_036898095.1 Palaemon carinicauda
ATGGTGGATGATAAGAGAGGAGATGATATGGTGGAATGGTGGATGATAAGAGAGGAGATGAGATGGATGGAATGGTGGATGATAAGAGAGGATATGAGATGGATGGAATGGAGGATGATAAGAGAGATGAGATGGATGGAATGGTGGATGATAAGAGAGGAGATGAGATGGATGGAATGGTGGATGATAAGAGAGGATATGAGATGGATGGAATGGAGGATGATAAGAGAGATGAGATGGATGGAATGGTGGATGATAAGAGAGGAGATGAGATGGATGGAATGGTGGATGATAAGAGAGGATATGAGATGGATGGAATGGAGGATGATAAGAGAGATGAGATGGATGGAATGGTGGATGATAAGAGAGGAGATGAGATGGATGGAATGGTGGATGATAAGAGAGGAGATGAGATGGATGGAATGGTGGATGATAAGAGAGGATATGAGATGGATGGAATGGTGGATGATAAGAGAGGAGATGAGATGGATGGAATGGTGGATGATAAGAGAGGAGATGAGATGAATGGAATGGTGGATGATAAGAGAGAGATGAGATGGATGGAATGGTGGATGATAAGAGAGAGATGAGATGGATGGAATGGTGGATGATAAGAGAGGAGATGAGATGGATGGAATGGTGGATGATAAGAGAGGAGATGAGATGGATGGAATGGTGGATGATAAGAGAGCAGATGAGATGGATGGAATGGTGGATGATAAGAGAGCAGATGAGATGGATGGAATGGTGGATGATAAGAGAGGAGATGAGATGGATGGAATGGTGGATGATAAGAGAGGAGATGAGATGGATGGAATGGTGGATGATAAGAGAGGATATGAGATGGATGGAATGGCGGATGATAAGAGAGGAATGGTGGATGATAAGAGAGGATATGAGATGGATGGAATGGTGGATGATAAGAGAGGAGATGAGATGGATGGAATGGTGGATGATAAGAGAGGAGATGAGATGGATGGAATGGTGGATGATAAGAGAGGAGATGAGATGGGTGGAATGGTGGATGATAAGAGAGGAGATGAGATGGATGGAATGGTGGATGATAAGAGAGGAGATGAGGTGGGTGGAAGGGAGGCTGAGAAGAGAGGAGATGAGGTGGGTGGAAGGGAGGCTGAGAAGAGAGGAGATGAGGTGGGTGGAAGGGAGGCTGAGAAGAGAGGAGATGAGGTGGGTGGAAGGGAGGCTGAGAAGAGAGGAGATGAGATGGGTGGAAGGGAGGCTGAGAAGAGAGGAGATGAGGTGGGTGGAAGGGAGGCTGAGAAGAGAGGAGATGAGGTGGGTGGAAGGGAGGCTGAGAAGAGAGGAGATGAGGTGGGTGGAAGGGAGGCTGAGAAGAGAGGAGATGAGGTAGGTGGAAGGGAGGCTGAGAAGAGAGGAGATGAGGTGGGTGGAAGGGAGGCTGAGAAGAGAGGAGATGAGGTGGGTGGAAGGGAGGCTGAGAAGAGAGGAGATGAGGTGGGTGGAAGGGAGGCTGAGAAGAGAGGAGATGAGGTGGGTGGAAGGGAGGCTGAGAAGAGAGGAGATGAGGTGGGTGGAAGGGAGGCTGAGAAGAGAGGAGATGAGGTGGGTGGAAGGGAGGCTGAGAAGAGAGGAGATGAGGTGGGTGGAAGGGAGGCTGAGAAGAGAGGAGATGAGGTGGGTGGAAGGGAGGCTGAGAAGAGAGGAGATGAGGTGGGTGGAAGGGAGGCTGAGAAGAGAGGAGATGAGGTGGGTGGAAGGGAGGCTGAGAAGAGAGGAGATGAGGTGGGTGGAAGGGAGGCTGAGAAGAGAGGAGATGAGGTGGGTGGAAGGGAGGCTGAGAAGAGAGGAGATGAGGTGGGTGGAAGGGAGGCTGAGAAGAGAGGAGATGAGGTGGGTGGAAGGGAGGCTGAGAAGAGAGGAGATGAGGTGGGTGGAAGGGAGGCTGAGAAGAGAGGAGATGAGGTGGGTGGAAGGGAGGCTGAGAAGAGAGGAGATGAGGTGGGTGGAAGGGAGGCTGAGAAGAGAGGAGATGAAGTGGGTGGAAGGGAGGCTGAGAAGAGAGGAGATGAGGTGGGTGGAAGGGAGGCTGAGAAGAGAGGAGATGAGGTGGGTGGAAGGGAGGATGATAAGAGAGATGAGATGGATGGAATGGTGGATGATAAGAGAGGAGATGAGATGGATGGAATGGTGGATGATAAGAGAGGAGATGAGATGGATGGAATGGTGGATGATAAAGAGAGGAGATGAGATGGATGGAATGGTGGATGATAAGAGAGGATATGAGATGGATGGAATGGTGGATGATAAGAGAGGAGATGAGATGAATGGAATGGTGGATGATAAGAGAGCAGATGAGATGAATGGAATGGTGGATGATAAGAGAGATGAGATGGATGGAATGGTGGATGATAAGAGAGGAGATGAGATGGATGGAATGGTGGATGATAAGAGAGGAGATGAGATGGATGGAATGGTGGATGATAAGAGAGGAGATGAAATGGATGGAATGGTGAATGATAAGAGAGGAGATGAGATGGATGGAATGGGGGATGATAAGAGAGGATATGAGATGGATGGAATGGTGGATGATAAGAGAGATGAGATGGATGGAATGGTGGATGATAAGAGAGCAGATGAGATGGATGGAATGGTGGATGATAAGAGAGGAGATGAGATGGATGGAATGGTGGATGATAAGAGAGCAGATGAGATGGATGGAATGGTGGATGATAAGAGAGCAGATAAGATGGATGGAATGGTGGATGATAAGAGAGCAGATGAGATGGATGGAATGGTGGATGATAAAGAGAGGAGATGAGATGGATGGAATGGTGGATGATAAGAGAGGAGATGAGATGGATGGAATGGTGGATGATAAGAGAGGATATGAGATGGATGGAATGGCGGATGATAAGAGAGGAATGGTGGATGATAAGAGAGGATATGAGATGGATGGAATGGTGGATAAGAGAGGAGATGAGATAGATGGAATGGTGGATGATAAGAGAGGAGATGAGATGGATGGAATGGTGGATGATAAGAGAGGAGATGAGATGGATGGAATGGTGGATGATAAGAGAGGAGATGAGATGGATGGAATGGTGGATGATAAGAGAGGAGATGAGGTGGGTGGAAGGGAGGCTGAGAAGAGAGGAGATGAGGTGGGTGGAAGGGAGGCTGAGAATAGAGGAGATGAGGTGGGTGGAAGGGAGGCTGAGAAGAGAGGAGATGAGGTGGGTGGAAGGGAGGCTGAGAAGAGAGGAGATGAGGTGGGTGGATGGGAGGCTGAGAAGAGAGGAGATGAGGTGGGTGGAAGGGAGGCTGAGAAGAGAGGAGATGAGGTGGGTGGAAGGGAGGCTGAGAAGAGAGGAGATGAGGTGGGTGGAAGGGAGGCTGAGAAGAGAGGAGATGAGGTGGGTGGAAGGGAGGCTGAGAAGAGAGGAGATGAGGTGGGTGGAAGGGAGGCTGAGAAGAGAGGAGATGAGGTGGGTGGAAGGGAGGCTGAGAAGAGAGGAGATGAGGTGGGTGGAAGGGAGGCTGAGAAGAGAGGAGATGAGGTGGGTGGAAGGGAGGCTGAGAAGAGAGGAGATGAGGTGGGTGGAAGGGAGGCTGAGAAGAGAGGAGATGAGGTGGGTGGAAGGGAGGCTGAGAAGAGAGGAGATGAGGTGGGTGGAAGGGAGGCTGAGAAGAGAGGAGATGAGGTGGGTGGAAGGGAGGCTGAGAAGAGAGGAGATGAGGTGGGTGGAAGGGAGGCTGAGAAGAGAGGAGATGAGGTGGGTGGAAGGGAGGCTGAGAAGAGAGGAGATGAGGTGGGTGGAAGGGAGGCTGAGAAGAGAGGAGATGAGGTGGGTGGAAGGGAGGCTGAGAAGAGAGGAGATGAAGTGGGTGGAAGGGAGGCTGAGAAGAGAGGAGATGAGGTGGGTGGAAGGGAGGCTGAGAAGAGAGGAGATGAGGTGGGTGGAAGGGAGGATGATAAGAGAGATGAGATGGATGGAATGGTGGATGATAAGAGAGGAGATGAGATGGATGGAATGGTGGATGATAAGAGAGGAGATGAGATGGATGGAATGGTGGATGATAAAGAGAGGAGATGAGATGGATGGAATGGTGGATGATAAGAGAGGATATGAGATGGATGGAATGGTGGATGATAAGAGAGGAGATGAGATGGATGGAATGGTGGATGATAAGAGAGGAGATGAGATGGATGGAATGGTGGATGATAAAGAGAGGAGATGAGATGGATGGAATGGAGGATGATAAGAGAGGATATGAGATGGATGGAATGGTGGATGATAAGAGAGGAGATGAGATGGATGGAATGGTGGATGATAAGAGAGGAGATGAGATGGATGGAATGGTGGATGATAAAGAGAGGAGATGAGATGGATGGAATGGTGGATGATAAGAGAGGATATGAGATGGATGGAATGGTGGATGATAAGAGAGGAGATGAGATGGATGGAATGGTGGATGATAAGAGAGGAGATGAGATGAATGGAATGGTGGATGATAAGAGAGCAGATGAGATGAATGGAATGGTGGATGATAAGAGAGATGAGATGGATGGAATGGTGGATGATAAGAGAGGAGATGAGATGGATGGAATGGTGGATGATAAGAGAGGAGATGAGATGGATGGAATGGTGGATGATAAGAGAGGAGATGAAATGGATGGAATGGTGAATGATAAGAGAGGAGATGAGATGGATGGAATGGTGGATGATAAGAGAGCAGATGAGATGGATGGAATGGTGGATGATAAGAGAGCAGATAAGATGGATGGAATGGTGGATGATAAGAGAGCAGATGAGATGGATGGAATGGTGGATGATAAAGAGAGGAGATGAGATGGATGGAATGGTGGATGATAAGAGAGGAGATGAGATGGATGGAATGGTGGATGATAAGAGAGGATATGAGATGGATGGAATGGCGGATGATAAGAGAGGAATGGTGGATGATAAGAGAGGATATGAGATGGATGGAATGGTGGATGATAAGAGAGGAGATGAGAT
>NC_090768.1:49359901-49394901 GCF_036898095.1 Palaemon carinicauda
ATCCTTCATAGAATATGTCCAGGCATTTTCTTCTCTTCGGCAATGATGTATGTTTGACTAGGCATCTTTTTCAAAATCAGACCAGTTTCATCACAATTGAAATCTTGCTGCTCTACGTAGCCTTCATCCTCCACGATCTTTTCGAACTTCTTAACAAAATCGTTAGCAGCCTTGGTGTCCGAACTTGAAGCCTCTCCGTGCCGAACAACTGAACGAATCCGGGTCCGTCTCTTAAATTTCTCGAACCAAATGTGAGACGCCTTGAATTCCTCTGTCGTAAGATCAATTGAACTCTCCCCCGCATCACCCCCAGAGCCCGCCACCTTCAAGTCACAACAGATAGCACTGGCCTTCTCACAAATGATCATTTCAGTGATCGTATCGCCAACAATCTCTTTGTCTTTTATCGATATCAACGAAAGGCGTTCCATCTCTTCCAGGGTAGGGCTGCGACATTTTGAAATACAGTTGTGGTGATCCCCTTCGATGGTTTGACTGCTTTAACGGCTGCCTTCTGCTTGATGATCGTAGAGATCGTAGACATATTCCGGCCATATTGTTTAGCCAGATCACTCACACGCACACCGCGCTCATGTTTTTCTATAATTTCTTGCTTCAATTCTAATGGAAGCATTGCCTTCTTCCTTTTCTCACCACTACTAATACCTGTACCAAAACTAAGTTTCTTGGGACCCATGATTATACGTGAAATAAAAAATGAAACGTGAGACGAGGAAGATATTAAGCAATGTTAATAACGGACCGAACAGAAGACAACCACACGATGCGCACGAGAACAGAGAACTGACCGACGCGACGCTCAATGGCATCCCTCCGACGTGCTGCTGTCTACCGGCGTAAACAAGAAACTACGACCGATGCTTTGAGAAAATTCTGCGTGTATGGTCTACTTCGGAATTTGGAGCATGACTTCGGGTGTTGAGACGAAAATTTGATCAAAATACCAAAATTCTTGTAAATGTCAATGGTCAGCTGTCTCATGAATTTAAGGTATGGGAATGCGATCATTTTTGGACGAATATTTTTAAACTTGAAAATGAGTAAATTCACCCTAAATCCCCTTTGTCATCATATCTATATCACTGTGATAAGTTGTACGGCAAAATCTGGAGAAACAATGGATATACAGTAGAGTAATTTAAACTTCAGCTGCCCTTTAATCATAGGTCTGAGCTGTCGGAGCACTATAGTAGACTTTTCAATGTTATTTACAATTGTTATTTTAGTTATTATTCACATATTCATTAGTTTTGATTTGTTTTCCCATACATCTGTTAGTGCTACCATGTTGGTATGTAGCTGAAAAATGGATTTTGACATAGGAAAATTCTATTTTTGGGTGAGATAGCCATGTCATCCTGATGGAAGTTCCTCATAGGCAGCTTTCTCCTTGGGATATTTCTGCAGAAATGTTCCAAGTAGAGAGCTGCCTTTGAGGAACTTCCATGAGGACGACATGGCTTGAGCCCAAAAAGGCCTCAAGCAAGTGGTAGCTCATTAGAAGAACGGGCATCAGTATAAGCCCAGCCATCCACATGAACAGTGTGACATTTTATGCTCTATACTACAATCTTAATTTACCGTGTTTTGAATCTTATAACTCACAATATCATTCAAATATCATTTTGATATACCCAAAGTTTTTTAAAAATACCTTTATGTAGTTGTTCTTTCAAAATTCGTCCCGATTACTTACCTAAAGTTTGGAAGACAAAATAAGCCCGTTTACAGGCGGAGAAAAAAATCCAGCATTCGCCTTTATCAACGCAAGGCTTGCCCCGCTCACTTTCTCCCTCACCAACACAAGCCTAATCTCGTTCATTTTCTCCATTACCAACTGAGAGATGTCCCCTGATCCCACACCTTCAAAATTAGCTGATCCTAGCCCTGACATCATTGTTTCGACATCAGCTAAATCTCATGAGAGCAAGTTGGAGAATTATCTCCTAGCCTCGTACTTTCGCAACTTGGAAGTACAGTCTCCATGAACGAAGAAAGTAAGTAAGATGAAAAAATCTTTCTCTTAAAATCAGATAATGACATAATAACATGACAAATTCGTAGATAATTTGAATTTTTCCTAACTATACAAACCTTAGCTATTTAATAGGGGTATTACTTTCGGCGTAGCTGAAATGACGAGCCATTAATTTTTAACGAGGGTTTACTATCCACACCGCTAGTTAGCGGGAGGTAGGGGAGGGTAGCTTGCTAACCCCCCTCACACACCTGTGCTTGAGCTCACTTTGCTTGGAGGTAGGACTTCAAGGGGGATAGGGTTGGCGGGCAAGTTTGGTTAAATAGCTAATGTTTGTATAGTTAGGAAAAATACAAATTTTCTACGAATTTGTTATTTGTTCCGTAACTGGAATACAAACCACGCTATTTAATAGGGGTGACTCACCCATTAGGAAGGGTGGATGTCCCAGCCAGTCTGGCATTTTGGCTTTGCCCGGGGGCTCCTTATATGAGTGTGTTAGCACTCAAGAAATAGGGAGCCTCTGCACCTCTCTAAAATGTTATTTTCATTAGTAAAATAAATTTTTGAATATACTTACCCGATAATCATGTAGCTGTCAACTCTGTTGCCGACAGAAATCTACGGTCGGGATACGCCAGCGATCGCTATACAGGTGGGGGTGAACACCACAGCGCCATCTGTGGTCAGGTACTCCAGTACTTCTTGTCAACACCACCTCAATTTTTTCCTCGGTCCACTGGTTCTCTATGGGGAGGAAGGGTGGGTCAATTAAATCATGATTATCGGGTAAGTATATTCAAAAATTTATTTTACTAATGAAAATAACATTTTTCAATATTAATCTTACCCGATAATCATGTAGCTGATTCACACCCAGGGTGGTGGGTGGAGACCAGCATACATGTTAACAAAGAAGCTAAGTATCCCGTATTTTATTTTATTAGTTATTCAAAAATAACATAAAATAAATAAGTACCTGGTAAGGAAGACGACTTGAACCATTACTCTGCCTTTATTAAGTACGTCTTTCTTACTGAGCGTAGCGGTCCTCTTAGGATGCTGAACGACTCTTAGGTGCTGAAGTATAAAGGGCTGCAACCCATACTAAAGGACCTCATCACAACCTTTAACCTCGGCGCTTCTCAAGAAAGAATTGACCACCCGCCAAATCAACAAGGATGTGGAAGGCTTCTTAGCCGACCGTACAACCCATAAAAAGTATTCAAGAGAAAGGTTAAAAAGGTTATGGGATTATGGGAATGTAGTGGCTGAGCCCCCGCCTACTACTGCATTCGTTGCTACGAATGGTCCCAGGGTGTAGCAGTTCTCGTAAAGAGACTGGACATCTTTGAGATAGAATGATGCGAACACTGACTTGCTTCTCCAATAGGTTGCATCCATAACACTCTGCAGAGAACGGTTCTGTTTGAGGGCCACTGAAGTAGCCACAGCTCTCACTTCATGTGTCCTTACCTTCAGCAAAGCAAGGTCTTCTTCCTTCAGATGAGAATGTGCTTCCCTAATCAGGAGCCTGAATAGGTAAGAAACTGAGTTCTTAGACCTTGGAAGAGAAGGCTTCTTGATAGCACACCATAAGGCTTCTGATTGTCCTCGTAAAGGTTATGACCTTTTTAGATAGTACCTAAGAGCTCTAACTGGGCAAAGTACTCTCTCCAGTTCGTCCCCCACCAAGTTGGACAGGCTTGGGATCTCGAACGACTTAGGCCAAGGACGTGAAGGAAGCTCGTTTTAGCAAAAAACCGAGCTGCAAGGAACATGTAGCCGTTTCAGATGTGAAAACTATGTTCCTGCTGAAGGCGTGGATCTCACTTACTCTTTTAGCTGTTGTCAAGCACACGAGGAAAAGAGTTTTTAATGTGAGGTCCTTAAAAGAGGCTGATTGGAGAGGTTCAAATCTTGATGACATAAGGAACCTTAGGACCACGTCTAGATTCCAGCCTGGAGTGGACAACCGACGTTCCTTTGAGGTCTTAAAAGACCTAAGGAGGTCCTGTAGATCTTTGTTGGTGGAAAGATCCAAGCCTCTGTGGCGGAAAACCGCTGCCAACATACTTCTGTAACCCTTAATCGTAGGAGCTGAAAGGGATCTTACGTTCCTTAGATGTAACAGGAAGTCAGCAATCTGGGTTACAGTGGTACTGGATGAGGAAACTGCATTGGCCTTGTACCAGCTTCGGAAGACTTCCCCTTTAGACTGATAGACTCTGAGAGTGGATGTCCTCCTTGCTCTGGCAATCGCTCTGGCTGCCTCCTTCGAAAAGCCCCTAGCTCTTGAGAGTCTTTCGAAAGTCTGAAGGCAGTCAGACGAAGAGCGTGGAGGTTTGGATGTACCTTCTTTACGTGAGGTAGACGTAGAAGGTCCACTCCTAGAGGAAGAGTCCTGGGAATGTCGACCAGCCATTGCAGTACCTCTATGAACCATTCTCTCGCGGGCCAGAGCGGAGCCAACCAACGTCAGCCGTGTCCCTTTGCGAGAGGCGAACTTCTGAAGTACCCTGTTGACAATCTTGAACGGCGGGAATGCATACAGGTCGAGATGGGACCAATCCAGCAGAAAAGCATCCACGTGAACTGCTGCTGGGTCTGGAATCGGAGAACAATACAACGGGAGCCTCTAGGTTATCGAGGTAGCGAACAGATCTATGGTTGGCTGACCCCACAGGGCCCAAAGTCTGCTGCAAACATTCTTGTGAAGGGTCCACTCTGTGGGGATGACCTGACCCTTCCGGCTAAGGCGATCTGCCATGACATTCATATCGCCCTGAATGAACCTCGTTACCAGCGTGAGCTTTCGATCTTTTAACCAGATGAGGAGGTCCCTTGCGATCTAGAACAACTTCCACGAATGAGTCCCTCCCTGCTTGGAGATGTAAGCCAAGGCTGTGGTGTTGTCAGAGTCCACCTCCACCACCTTGTTAAGCTGGAGGGACTTGAAGTTTATCAAGGCCAGATGAACCGCCAACAGCTCCTTGCAATAGATGTGAAGTGTCCTTAGCTCCTGATTCCATGTTCCCGAGCATTCCTGTCCGTCCAAAGTCGCACCCCAGCCCGTGTCTGATGCGTCAGAGAAGAGACGGCGGTCGGGTTTCTGAACAGCCAAAGGTAGACTTCCTTGAGAAGAAAGCTGTTCTTTCACCACGTGAGAGTAGACCTCCTCTCTTCGGAAACAGGAACTGAGATCGTCTCTAGCGTCATGTCCTTTATCCAGTGAGCCGCTAGATGATACTGAAGGGGGGGAGGTGGGGTCTCCCTAACTCGATGAACAGGGCCAGCGATGAAAGTGTCCCTGTTAGACTCATCCACTACCTGACTGAGCATCGGTTCCTTCTCAGCATGCTCTGGATGCAATCTAGGGCTTAGTATATCTTTGGGGCCGACGGAAAAGCCCGAAAAGCTCGACTCTGAAGATCCATACCCAGGTAGACAATGGTCTGGGATGGGACGAGCTGGGACTCCTCAAAATTGACCAGGAGGCCCAGTTCCTTGGTCAGATCCATAGTCCATCTGAGAATCTCCAGACAGCGACGACTTGTGGGAGCTCTTAAAAGCTAGTCGTCTGACGGAGCCGGACACAAGATCATGGTACTGCTGCACAGTCTGTGAACTGTCAACCATGGGGAAGCGAGGAAGTACAGTGACAACCCGAAGCTGTCTAGACTGTCTGGGTCGTAAAGACAACTCCTTATCGGGTTGCTGAGGTTGCCGCACTGCGTCACAACAAGTCACTTCTGCTGGTTGTTGAACGTCTTCCCAGTGACACACTGACTCCGTAAACAAAAAATCCTCTAACAAGGACTAAGCTTGGACTGCATGTCTTGCAACACAGCTCAAGGTCTATGGGAGCAGGTGTGGTAACAGACGGGGTTAGCGACTGAAGTGGAACCATTACCCTCCCTGGAAGCATGCTATGCTTAAATAAAAGTCCATAGGAGGCTAAGCAGCTAAAGGCTCCTCTCCAAATGACAGAGTCCTCAAGGGAAAATCAGAAGGAGGGAGAATAGCACTTTCTCATCTACAGGAACCATATCCGAGAAAAGCTAAGTTCTCTCAGTGAGGGTTTCACTGGTGCAAAAGCAGCAGACTAGAAGGCAACGTTATGAAACTGCTTGACAGTCTAGTGAGTTGGCAACAACCAAAGATGTGTGACTGAGAAGCATGCGGTAAGGTATGCAGAGCATGCTGTATGCAGAGCATGCTGTATGTAGAGCATGCTGTAAGGTAAGCAGAGCATGTTGCATGGCGTGCGGCTTATGCTGCATGGGATGAGGCTCATGCTGCATGGGATGAGGCTCATGCTGCATGGGATGAGGCTCATGCTGCATGGTATGAGACTCATGCTGCATGGGAAGAGGCTCAAGCTGCAAGGGATGAGGCTTATGCCGCATGCGTTGAGGAGGATGCCGCATAGTATGAGGCTCCTGCCTCATGGGTTGAGGCGGTTGCCGCATAGCATGAGGCTCCTGCCTCATGGTTTGAGGAGGATGCCGCATAGCATGAGGCTCCTCATAGCATGAGACTCCTGCCTCATGGGTTGAGGAGGATGCCGCATAGCATGAGGCTCCTGCCTCATGGGTTGAGGAGGATGCCGCATAGCATGAGGCTGCCTCATGGGTAGAGGAGGATGTCGCATAGCATGAGGCTCCTGCCTCATGGGTTGAGGAGGATGCCGCATAGCATGAGGCTCCTGCCTCATGGTTTGAGGAGGATGCCGCATAGCATGAGGCTCCTGTGAGGTTCCTGCCTCAAGAGTTGCGTCTGCCTCAAGGGTTGAGGAGGTAGCTGCGCAGAGAGAGGCTCATGCTGTGAAGAATGCGGTTCCTGCATGCGTTGAGGCGGCTGCCTCATAGCATGAGGTTCCTCAAGAGTTGAGGCTCTTGCCTCAAGAGTTGAGGTTCTTGCCTCAAGAGTGGAGGTGGCTGCCGCAAGAGTTGAGGTTGCTGCCTCAAGGATGGTGGAGGTTGCCGCAACGCAAGAGGTTGCTGCCTCGAGGATGGAGGAGGTTGTCGCAACACATGAAGCTCCTGCCTCAAGGGTAGAGGAGGTTGCTGCAAAGCATAAGGCTCCTGCCTCAAGTGTTGAGGAGGTTGCCGCATAGCAAGAGGCTCCTGCCTCAAGGAAAGTGGAGGTTGCTGCACAGCGCTGGTATCTGGCAACTCCCAATGCGGCAGCTCACGCGTGGAGGTAGGTTGAGGAACCTCAACATCATACGTCTGGCAGGGTGGACTGCGCAGAGGTGGAGTTGAGGCGGCTGCCTCATGAGCGCTCGCAGGAGGAGGTGTGCTAACCTTCTCTGCCTGAAACTCCTGCATCAACACCGCAAGCTGAGACTGCATTGTCAGCAGCATAGACCACTAGAGTTTAAGAAAGACAACAACAAACGGAGCTACTGTCCGTTGAAACTGAGGGTCTAAAACAGCTGGTGCGGCAACAGACGGAGTTACTGTCTGTTGCGATACCACCTTGCCTCTCTGGGAGGTGTGCAGTTGTCGTACTGCAGCAAGTCCGAACTGACCCAGTGCTAATGGCACCACCTAGGAGTTGGACTTGCGCGGAAGGGACCGACTTGCACTTAAAAGCTGCAAGATTTGGTCCATGGTTTCTGCGAGAAACCTCTTCCGCAGACGAGGAATAAAAGGGCTCTCTCGTCTTTGTGTGGGTGGGGTGATCACGTCGGCTACGTGAGTTGGTAACACCCGAAACCACGGAGGGAAACGTCTGTTCGTCGATCAAGGCCTGCTGAACCCATAAGTCCTTCGACATTACTTCTCCCCTGGGCTTGGGAGCTTGTAAGAGGTCCCAGACTAGGCGAACAACTGGCACGAACAGACGAACCCTCGAACGCAACACTGTAACACTTTGCGCTTATCACTTTATCACTTTTGATTTTCTGTTTGCACTTATTTCACTGAACTCGAAACTTTAAGTGGTTTGTACCTGAAACACGCAATTCTATCCTTCATTAAAAGTTAGTAATTGCGAAAACAGTATTACAATGTAACAGAAAAACATAATGAAAGATAAATAATTCAGTGGCTGGAAAAGAGACTAAACACTAGATCAAATAAACTACGTTTAAAATCTCTCACCGCATAAAGCCTGAGAACAAGAATAAAACTCTAGAAACGTTTACCTTCTTCCCCTAAAGAGACTAGGGAGAAGAGCAAAAACGATAACAACGTTACCCGCTTGAACGAAACGTTTATCCTCCTCTCTCTCCCTCCGTCTCTATCTCTCTCTCTCTCTCTTGACTTAGCACCTGAGAGAAGAGCCCAATTATATATATCGTTAAAACATATTATTGTTAAAGGAAAAAAACTGAAAGATTTCCCAAATAAAAAGTTCCTTTATTAGAATTAAAACCATTTAAGCTAAGAAAGAATGAACAAAACGCTAGAATCGGTTTACTCTTACTGCAACGTGACACCGTGATAGACTCTCTCTCTATCGTAACGATAGAGCGCAAGTTGAACGTTCTGAACGTCAACAACTGCAGAGACAAAACAAAACGTTAGTTCAACTTTGAAAACAGTACAAGACTATCAAAGAAATTCTTTCAAAAACATTAAAATAGCATAATATGTTAACAGGTAAAAACGAAATGACGGGCTCAATGTTAATTAACTTCGGTTCCAAGAAAAGACCACCTACTATTAGGAAAGGTCGAATATAAACAAATATAAAAATTAATTTTAATAAGTTTATAATAAAAGGAAGTTAATCAAAGAGGCCTATAAAAGGCGGAGAGATATAAAATAAATCTATAACCTTGTTAAGCAAAATTAAGAGAGTCTATACTCTCTTCGACACCAACACTTCCGTCTAAGGGAAGGGTCGGCCATTGAAAAGTGAAAGAGAGTTCATACTCTCTTCGTACCAAAATTAAATAAAAAATTAAATCAAATTAATTCCAAAAACTTGCTAAGCTAATAATATAGCTTCCTGAATAGCGAAGGCTAAACTCTAGAGCAAATACATCACCAAATCGTGAGCAATAACTCCAGAATCAACAGCGTATCCATGTAGGTCTAGCCGGAGGCACGACAGAGGAAAAATTGAGGTGGTGTTGACAAGAAGTACTGGAGTACCTGACCACAGATGGCGCTGTGGTGTTCACCCCCACCTGTATAGCGATCGCTGGCGTATCCCGACCGTAGATTTCTGTCGGCAACAGAGTTGACAGCTACATGATTATCGGGTAAGATTAATATTGAAAAACCTTGCTACGCAAGGTCTGCAGCCTACGCAAGCTGTGTGTGAAGGTATGTAGAAGTGTGACTTGTCCTAGAAAGTTGTTCCGAAGTTCTTTAGATGGAAAACTTTTATACTAGGACTTTCCCAATACCTCCTCATCAGGGTATGGGGACGCAACAGTATTAATCTTAATGCTAAGAACACAAGGAAGCATGGTTTGCCAGCAGTGGTTTGAGGTCAGCTATGCAGAGAACTCAGGATGCTGCTTTCCCCAAGAAAGGGGATGATGAAGAAAAGAATAAGGGCCAGTCAAACCTTTTCATTCATGCAGACTAAAACCGGGTAACAATGCCCTCACCCTTCTGCTACTTGTCCAATAAGGAGCTTGAGGTTTTAAACCAGCTGTTGTGCAGCCACCACAGGACCGATAGAAAAAGTATCGAGTATCCTGTGGGTTACGTCTAGCAGGTAGTGGGATGTGAATGTGGTCTGTCTTTTCCACACCCCAGCTTAAAGAACCTGCGTCACTGAAAAATTTCTTTTGAAGGCCAGGGACGTAGCTATGCCCCTGACATCATGTGCTCTGGGACGATGTGACGGAGGAGGGTCTGGATTCAATGCCAGGTCAATGACCCTGCGAATCCATGCAGAGATGTTCTTAGTGACCCTCCTCTTAGTCCTTCCTGGCCTGATGAATAGTGCTGGCACACGAGGACGGCCTGCGGCTGTTCTCTTGAGGTACAGCCTCAAGCTCCTCATTGGGCATAGTAAGACATGGTCTGGGTTATCTGTTACAGTGCGGAGACTAGAAATCCGGAAGGAGTCGAATCGAGGATCCGCTATTCCCGGGTTCTGAGTCTTAGCAATAGCCTCAGGGAGAAAGCTGAACGTTACCTCTCTCCATCCCCTTGAACGGGCGATGTCATACGAGAGACCATGAAGTTCGCTGACTCGCTTGGCCGAGGCCAAAGCAGCAGGAACACCGTCTTCCAAGTTAGGTGGCGATCTGATGCCTGGTGAAATGGTTCATAGAGAGGTCTCTTAAGAGACCTGAGAACTCGAACCACGTTCCATGGGGGAGGTCTCACTTTCGACTGGGGGCAGGTAAGTTCATAACTCCGTATGAGTAGAGAAAGTTCTAGCGATGAAGAAATGTCCATTCCTTTCAGTCTGAAGGCGAGACTTAAGGCTGAGTGATAGCCTTTCACTGCCGAGACTGAATAGTGGAATCGAGTGGAGATACACCCCTTCTACGACAACAACCACAAAAGACATTCCACTTTGCCTGGTAGACTGCTGCTGATGACTTCCGCAGATGGCCAGACATCCTGATCACAACTTGTAAATAAAAAAAAAAAAAAAAACAGGTGCCATGGAAGCAGAGGAAGCAAGAAGATTGAGGTCCCAATTGGAAAATCTTGGCTTTTGATATGTAAAATTTATTATGGGTGGGGACACGAAGATATATAAAACTCTATGCACGTTGAACAATGGCAAAGGCACATATGAACATGTGAAAGTAATAAAAATGGGCGCGACTTACTCAATAAAGAATCCCTGTTAAAATTTCAATTGTATATTGGAAAAGCCATAAAGAGCAACATAAATACAACTGAGCATGTAATGATCAAAGTTGCAATGGTCCACTACTTTCATCATATTGTCTGTGATTTGAGGATTCTGGAAGCATTGTAAACGTTGTAGAGGTTACTGTATATGTTAATGCGTGTCGTGGTGCAGTCAGTGATTTTATCCTTCTGGAGTGCAACAGACAAATTTCATCACCATAAAATGTGATAGAGGAACATAATCATGGTGTTTCTTCAATAAAGCCAGTGCATAAAGAGAAAAGCCACCCTCTCATTAAAATCAAAAGCTGCTGCTCTCAAAAATTTTCCAAAAATACATAAAACCTATGAAGGACGTGCTACCTAATCTCTATGAACTCAGTCTAATGAAGCGGTGCATGAAAGACTATACTCAAACCCCAAACGAATCTTTACATTCAAGGCAGGGGATGAAGTGTCCCAAAACTAAAGTTTGTGGCCTTCGCACGACTAAAAATTTTCGCTTAAGTTACTATCATAGAGCACAATTAAGGATAAAAAAAAAAATGCGACCTTCCTAGGCATCTTTGGCACCAGCACCAGAATCAAGAAAGTCCTTGCTTCCTGAGAAAACTCTAGAAACAAAATCTACCTCGAAAATGAAAATTGAACACCCACCCCCAAAAATTATTGAACAGTAAATACCTGACTAGACAATTCTAATTCTAAACCAAGCAAAACGAGGAAAGAAAGTCTAATATTTTTTGTCTTTTATCATTTTTATAACTAATAAGGGCAACATTTTGTCCTCAGGAATGCCAAAAAATAAATGTATACCATTACAGCAGATTTCTTTATTACAAGTTTTTTTCTTATTCAAACTGTAAAAGCTTTTATTTGTTGGTCAATTTTAAATGAACATACAGTTGGAAAGAGTAAAATAAAGGCCAATATTTTGCAGAACTTAGGAATTTTTATAAACACAAGGAATCGTGAGAATTCAGTTTAACACATAAAGAAAAAAAAACCATAAGCAAATTCTAAATGGATTTTTATTGTAAATCAGGTTCTGTAATTTGTTACCCTCATAATATAACCCCTTTGTATTAAAATTCCATTGCAATAGCTCCAGAAATAAGGGAAGATATATATATTTAATTTTTCCTTTTTTTTCTTAAATAAAATTAAAAGTAAAATTAAAAATATAAGCATCAGATTTCTTTGAAAGTTTAACAGAAAGACCACCTCATAAATATGTACATGTGTAAATTTTATCAAGATCGGACATTAAAATCATAGGTGGCATTCTTAACCAACCTAACCTAACAACAAAAATACTTTTGTAACATAAGGTGCACTGAAAAAAAACTAACACCCTACAGAGTTATGTTTAAGAAAAGGTCCTTTAAGTGAGCTCTGTGAGTGTATAAATGTGACTTGGGGGTCTAATTAAACTAATCTATACTAAAAATGAAAATTTTTAAAAGTAACTTGTACTTTTCCCAACTATACAAATACGTGTACAAGTCATTTCATTGGAGTATGATTTCAGCATAGCTGTAACTCTGCAGTTAAAATTTATAGTGAGGTGTCAGTAGCTATTGGCGGGTGGAGGAGATGATCTCTCCCCAGCACAATGAGTCACCACTTTGTCCTTAAACCTCAGACTTGTGGAGTGGTTTAGGTGGGAAGTGTAAATTAAAGAACTCAAGTTTGTACAGGTAAGAAAATACAAATTACTTTAAAATTTTGTGATTTGTTCCTACAAAAATACATACCATCCTCTTTAAAAAGGGAGACTTATCCTAAGGAGGGAGTAAGTCTCTGTAACCAACTACTTGTGCCAATGCATTCCATATGGGACGTATAATCTTGTTTCACCTATACAGTACTGTTTGATGAAGAGGGAGGCATCAGTATTTTTTCAATTCAGATTTGGAATATTCCATGAGGCAGGTGAAAGATGTATCATGAAGGTTTTGGTCTTAGCATTTGATTGCATCAAGTCCATGTACTTCCTCATCCTTGAGCCTGTCAAGCCCTAGGGCATAGTGCAGCATAACTTGACAAGCCCTGTGTCATAGTGCAGCACAGCTTGACAAGCCCTGGGTCATATTGCAGCACAACTTGACAAGCCCTGGGTCATAGTGCAGCATAACTTGTCAAGCCCTGGGTCATAGTGCAGCATAGCTTGACAAGTCCTGGGTCAAAGTGCAGCATAGCTTGACAAGCCCTGGGTCATAGTGCAGCATAGCTTGACAAGTCCTGGGTAATAGTGCAGCACCTTACTGTACTCTGACCACCCAGCAATCGAACATCTATGTAGGTTGGAGGCTGGCCATGGAAGTAAAGTAGTTTCCATGGCAGTGGACTCAGGTGTTGGGAGGTCATATCCTTATGCTAGAGTTTTCATCAAGGTTCCTACCATCAGCGTGGACTTGGCTGGTTTGATTGTTTAGGGAGGATGTCTACGAAAGCCCAGGATTGATTGATTGATTTAAAGTTTTCAGGCATCCTGACATCTAAGGTCATTGACGCCGGCGAAAGCCCAGGAATCGGGATCCTATTCATCACTAAAGTGTAAGGGATTCCATTACACAGAGAATGTCAGAATTCTCATACTAAGCAGCCCTAAAGGCAGTCATCTCTGGCACATTCTTCCTGAAGAAAATACACAAAGGAACTTAGTAGGAGAGGATCCTTTCCAACAATCACTCGTGCATGCACTGTGTGGCATATGAGTGCTGAGATCAGATTTGAGAAGTCACCTGTTCCAACCCTTCAAGAAGGCCCGACATGAAGATTTTGGTGTTTGGGAAAATTCAGTCATGGATCAGTCTTGAGTGTTGGAAGATCTAGTTTGAGCAGTACATATCGGCAAGTAAGGAGATCTCGCAAGATGGTGTCACCAAAGCATCTCAGGAACAACTCAACGTGGCTGCCAATGTCCTGACCAGCAGCGATTGCGCTCGGTCTCACCAGACTGAGTAAAAGTAGCAGGAGCATGAGCTCCTGTACCTCGCACCGTAATTTATTTACAGAGGTTTGATTTAGGTACAGCATTTTTACTCCCATGAAACTAAACAATGCAGAGAAATTGGTCAAAGTCTCGAGAGAAACTCCCAGATCAGTCATCCTGTGCTTTGGTAATTCATTCCTCCTCCTCCTCTTCGGTGGTAGGAATGATCGTAAGGAACAGTAACAGGAACTGGTGAACTAGTTCCCTGGTGACTCAGAGGTGACTACCACTTGAGGCACAAGCATAAGTTCCGAACGTTATTCCAAATCATATGGTTCCCATTCGCATGATTCCTAATTATGGTAACTGATCAAAAGGTTATTAATCACTGTAAAAAATCATAAGGTTCCCAATCAAGGCAAATGATCATAATGTTATCAATCGCACTAAACAATCATAGAGTTCCCAATCATATGTTTCCTGTTTGCGGTGTGCCATCATTCCCATGGGAAATGCTATCATGGAGAACAAGCACAAGGCAATCTGTCTTGCAGGGAGCAAACACTATTGAAATGTTCCCTTAAACACAAAAAGCAAAGGAGCAGGACACAAAAAAACCTAATGCTGGTGAAAGTAAGATCTCATAGCCCGTACAAGCGATGCAAACGGTCTTAGACCATATCGTGTAATGGAAGAGCAGGAATGAAGTAGATGCCAAAAGTTCTGTAACCTATCACATAGCGTCAATCAAACGTGGTGAACACCAGTACCTCAAATCAAAACATAATTTTGGCAAAAATAAGCATTTCTGATGAGGAGAGAATTGACTAGGTGTCTAACATACTTGGATTGGTGAGAGGACTTTTCTCACGATTAACAGAATGAGAGTCTGATATCATACAAAACCAAGTGTTAGAAATAGGCATGTGAGCATTTGTATCATGAGCCGCTCAGCGTTGGGTATGAATCTTGTACGTACCACTTCTCTTGGTACATATCGTCCTCACGTACTGCGTTAAGAGATCATTGGAGGCATGCAAAAGTTGTTCAGACCTTTTTAAATGACGTCATCTTCTTTGAGAAAGGTTTAGGCATTCGGTTGCAAAATCATAAATTTGTAAGAGTAATTTGCCTTTTTTCTAAATATAGTCCTTTATCAGGAGCCAGATTTTTATCCATGCTGAAACAAATACAGTAGTATGTACTATAGTCTGTTCATAAACAGGAACGACACTTAATATGTATCTTTTTCCTCACTCATCTGAAAGCAAGAGAGGGAATAGTTGTCTTTAATTCTCCTATTCCAGATTCCGTGTTCCTTGTAAGTTTTGTTGTCTGACAAGGAAAACATTCGCAAGCCCATTTTTATGTGTCTGTCTTTATTGCCCTCTAAATGTATCACTTGGTTCGGATGTGGGTAATGGCACAACATAGCGGGTACGATAGATTATGGATGAGGTTGAAAGCCTTCGTCTTTAAAACGTCCGGTACAGTACTCGTCTCGCAAGCTATGGTTGTCTCTGTCATTTATGAGGGGCGTCCTGCCAGAGGCATTGTAGGTCTTCGCTGTCCTTCTGATTTTCTGCTATTTAAGGACATGTTATCCTGATTTGGACTGCATTAATGGTGTTTCTGGAAAGGGCATGATTGACGTAATAAATTTTTTTTATTCTTAGTAAATTTGGCTATTGAAAGACAACTTAAAGTCCTAAACAGTCAGTCCTCGCTCTTCGCAGTGAGTTCAGTAACAGAGACAGGCACAAAGAACGAGAATCAGCGAATACTTGCTGCCATAGGGTGGGATAACTCCCAACTCTTACAACTCACTGACCATTGCCTACGCACAGTCAATAAATACACTCAGTACAGCCTAATATTGTTTTTACTTGGTTTCTATCACAGTATAAGTATTTTGTAATTGATTGAAGACATTTCAGTAATTGTACAGTATATGTGCACACATGTACACTACGTACTGGATACGGTAAGGCTACAGTACAGTACAATACAGTATGTAACACTACAGTAGTCATTGGGACACTTATAACAACAAAACACTGTTTTTCCTAACTATAGCACTCACTGATACTGTAGTGTATATTGCTGTAATATATGTACAGTTTCTGCTTTAGATCATCTTCCAGAAATCTCTAACATCCAGCCTATCACCTTATCTCAACCCCGAACAACTTATGTCACAAAGCCTTCTCAGAAACATAAATTTGTTTTGTCAGGCTTTGATGACAAAACTTAGCGAGCCAGAATATATACTCATTAAATTTTGTTTTTAATTCTTTTTCTATTCCAGATGATCTTTTGACTTTTGTTTACGTTCATTCTTATTATACTGGTACTTATCAAATTCTGATAACACTTTTAAGAAAGCTCCAGTTACTTAAATGTCCAACCCTCATGCACATTAAGAAGAAATTTAAACAATATTAGGCCAATACCACTACATAAAAAACAATGAACTACTCTTTGCTTTTGTACTCCTGCATAGTGTTAATGCTGTTAGCAGTACTGTACCTAACATGAGGCTTGCAAAATAAGAAAACATATTGGGGAAAATTGCATCATTTCATATGTCCTGAGTATCCAATGTTCTTGCACATCTGCAAGGTTACTTGAACCATTTACTGTACAATCACAGATAAGGCAGGCCTGTCAAAGAAATCTTATCCACTTCCCTCATTCACCAGAAAACTGGATTGGAGCATTAGTACGTAATGCACAGGCAGCAAGCAATCTACATACAAATAAAGAAATGACCCCTATCTACATTTTTCTTCTGCACTGCAACCGTCATCGAACTCCACATTAAAAACCTGTTGAAGTAACAAGCTAATATCAACTCTATTATTATTATTCTGCTATTATTGACAACTTTTATGCCACTATCAACTTTGTCAAAAACCATTGAATATATAAATGCAACTGTCACTAAACTATTTAGAGGCAACAATTTCTATAGGCCCGGAGCTGTCTTCATTTTAATGCCTCTTCTACTCCCATCATATTAATGACCCCTCAAAGAGTCTTAAACACACTACTTGCCTCCAAGATCACTGCTTCATCTGCTATATCCTCCGACGATGCCCACCACTGACACCAACTCATCTGACCAAGCTACAATAATACAACTCCAGCATTTTGCCAAAAGGAAATGATTGTTGACTAGCTATAGCATTGTGAACATGAAAATGTTCATGAGCATATACCTAGCAGAGATCAGATCTTTAGTAGTAGTAGTAGTAGTAGTAGTAGTAGTAGTAGTAGTAGTAGTAGTAGTAGTAGTAGTAGTAGTAGTAGTTAGCGAGTGCTGGCGAACGTTAGCGAGCGCTGACGACAGTTGCACAGATGTGGAAGCTTACGCATCAGCATGTGCCAGCAACTTAAACATCTGTGCATGATAACTTCCTTTAATATAGCTGTACAGTATAGTGAGCTGAAGCTCAAATAGTTACTACTTACTCATAGTGAGAAGACATGTTATAATAAGAGGTATTGCATAGAGAAATTTGCACTGTTCTCACTGTACTTGTGTGCTATACAACAAGTCCTGAATGGGAAAGTGAGGTATTAAGAGTGTAGGATGATGATTGCACTGAACACCCTCTACAGTTGCCCAGTGTTAGGTTAGGCGCATAAGTATGAATGTGCACTGAACTCCCTCAACTGTATGCTGCACCGAAAGGGGGATTTAGCGCATAGCTGTTGCTGGGAGCTAAACTCCCTCAACTGTTCGTTGTGATGATAGATGGCTCTGGAATGTGAGTTTTTAACTCTCAGTAAGGGCTAGTGAATAGGTAAGCTTGTAGATGGTAGCACTTGCTCCTCTCCTACTAAGGGGGTGAGGGGTTAAGCGCGCTAGTGCATTAGGGTTATCATTCTCTTGTCAAAGAACAGAAGTTTCTCCCGCGTAAGAGTTTAAAACCATGAGGGCTTCGAAGAGGTACGATGAAGGTAATAACTCTGAAGAGAAATAGCCTAGGAGAGGTTTCTCCCTTATAAGATGTTACAACCCATGAGGTACAGATCCCGATGGGTCTTTATTCATAGAGCTACAAGAGTTTGTTGTGCCCACAGGCACAATGTTGGCAATAAAACTAAAGTTAAAGCCTACGAGACTCATCGATGGAAGATGGCAACAGCGAGCAGTCGGCCGGCTGCTAACAAGACTCTTTTTGTACCCTGAGGATACAGAGGGAAGGCAGTCTCTCCCGCAGGCAGGAGTCGACCAACCCCTGTTGCCACTGTCGGAAATTTTCCCCGCAAGCGGGAAGATTGCTGGACAGTGGCTGGTGAGGGGTAACTCCCTTGGAAGGGAAAGTTGCCCAACACCTGGTGGAGGTTAACTTTCCCTTGGAAGGGGAAGTTGTCCAGCACCTGGAGGCAAACCTCCGGGCAGAGCTTTCTGCTTCCGTCAACAAGCTGAGCTCAAATTGAAAGTCAGCATCGAGAGCTGCCCGAGAAACAGATCCGTAGCCACTTTCTGGGTTACCCTCGTACTCCAGCATTAAGAGGAACGAAGGAAAAGACCATGACTGATAACTCTAAGGAGTAACTGTTGCTCTTGTACTCCAACATTTGGAGGAACGAGGGGTGCCGCTAAGGGCATGAGAAAACTATTGGTGCATTTTCTCCCGATATGGTTAACCCTTGACTGCAGAACTCTCGACAAACCATTACTTTGCAGGGAGACCCGAAAGCCCCAAGGAAGCCAGGAGTTGCCCCAAGCGGCAACGGAAGACTCCCGCAGTGGAGAACGCCATCGCTTTGCTAAGGAAAGTGACGACCATGGGTCCCGAGTTCTATCAGTGCTTTACCTCTAGAGTGGCCATCAAAAACTTCGACCGTCCTCCCGAGGAGAACGAGCAAGCAGAATCAGATTGGAGCAATCAAGCTGACGGCGAAGGAAGTCGGGGTTTCTTAGCCTTCGAGGAAGACCCTGAAGGAGAATACCACCGTTAGACTCCCTCTTTGCCACCTACCAATTTCACACACTGGAAAGACGGTCCCTCCCGACACTCGATACTAGGAGTGTCCTACGAGCAGAGAGAGACTGCATGCAGGACGATCCAAGACGAGAAAGTCAAAGACAGCTTGTTAATGGGGGTGAGAGAACAGAACATCTTCACTCCCCTAAAAAAGTGGCGATAGAACACAGGTGTGTGAGCGGGGTAGCCACTACTACCGCCTACCAACGCCCTCTAACTACCGGTAAGCAGTTATACCTCGCTAAAAGTCTTATGGGCAGTTTCCAGCTTTGCTGAAAGTATATTCCCTTTAAAAGAGTAAAATGGTTTGTATTTAGTGACAGAGCAGTTTGTACAAAAAATACATCCAATGACACCAAAGAGTGGAAAATTTGGACGTAAAATACATCCAATGGTGCTCAATGGGTTAAGCTGTGCATCACCTGGCTTTGTATAACTAGATTTATTACAAAGGACCAGTTACAAATTTGTCATTTATGGAAAAAATTTCCCAACATGACTTAGCCTCTCCAGCTCTTGATGCAAGTTCCTATGAATTGAGGAATGAAGCATTGTATTCAACAAAAATTTCTTTACCTT
Organism: Palaemon carinicauda; assembly: GCF_036898095.1. Classification (NCBI taxonomy): domain Eukaryota; kingdom Metazoa; phylum Arthropoda; class Malacostraca; order Decapoda; family Palaemonidae; genus Palaemon; species Palaemon carinicauda. The sequence goes on from NC_090768.1 coordinate 49,379,201, forward strand.
TACTGGAAGCAGACTAAATGGACAATTAAAATGTATTAGCACTCAATTTCCACAGTAGTGAATGATTTAGCTACAGTAAACTATGAGCCTATCATAATGCAACTGAAAGAAAGCTTTATTCACTGCATTAAAACTAACTTTAAAGCTGACAACTAGTCATAAAAATAATCAATAACAAATAATCTTTTGAAAAATTTATCCTGACATTCATGTCATTTATATTGGTTTTACCCTAAATGATTTCTTTTAAAAGTAGTAGTTCATAATTGGGTAAAATCACTCCCGGTCAAATCTGATCAATGTCTTTACCAATGGCTATAATACCCCAGTTATTCAAAATCCTCTCGTTTGCCATGGTCATCAAACCAGACTTTGTCTTAAATACGATAGTTCAGGGAATAAGAAGGAACTTGCCAATTAATAACATAGAAAAACATTCACTTTGTATAAGATTTCTTACTTACATAGTACACCAACCAATTAAATATGAAAAATCCTTTACAAGTAAAAGCCCTTAAAATTGGTAATTATAAATACATTGATTCATCTTATACTGTAATTAATTATAATTGTTGTCACATAAAATACCTGGTAATTGAGTTTTCTCCTAAAAATGGAAAATGAGAAGATATAATAATAAAAGGAAGTTAATGGTCGTTTTACATTTCACTATGATAAAAATTTAAAGATCTTCCATGATCGAATTGATTGATAGATTTTACGTTTTTATGTTGACCAGGCTGACATGAGTCTTTATATAGTTTATATAAGACATACAGTATCTGTTTTTAACGTTGTTAATATATATCATATCTATTTTGACATTGTTGCAGTTTTTAGAATGATTTACTGTTAATTTGTTCTCATCATTTATTCATTTCCTTTCCTCACTGGACTACTTTTCCCTATTGGAGCCCTTGGGCTTACAGTATAGCATCTTGCTTTTCCAACCAAGGTTGTAGCTTGGCTATTAATAATAATAATAATAATAATAATAATAATAATAATAATAATAATAGGCCCACATTATATCCTTTCATAGGATACAATGACCCAGAACAGGAAATTGCAGTTCAGACATTCCAATATTTTATGTATGTGGTCCACTGTGATAATTAAAATAACCCAATGTCTTCTAACGTTCTAAGCATAATCTCAAGAAATTACTCTGTTTTATTTTGGTAATCATCTTGAAAATAATTACAAATCCATAATAATAATGGAACCTAATAATGCAGTTAAAGTATAATAAGCCTCAAATTGTCTCTGGAGATGTATGAATGAGATTTTTCTATTTTGATGGAGATGGTCATTTGAAAAAAAAAATTCTGATTACAGATATAACGACTATAAATTTGCACTAAGACAAAATTTTCTTAAAAAAATAGTTCAACCAAGATTTTTAAGACTGTAATTAAAACAAATTATCAATACAGTAAAGTAAAAATGCTTATTGAAGTTTCAGATTTTGCTATAATTAAAAAGTATTTCTATATACTGTATTTGCATAGTGTGCAGTATTTGTACTTTGTATTCAAAGTAAACTACTGTAATCTAAATTTCTACAACATTATTGATATGTATATACAGTATGTATGCATTGTGCATATTTGGTCCGTATAGATGTTTGTCAGTATTATCGAAATGTAGTTCCAAATATATTCCTTTTATTTAATCAAAAACATTAAGAAATTAACATAATCCCACATAAATGTAAATTTACAGTAAACAGTAATGTACTTGCTTAACAGCGCAATACTGAAGATACAATAGACCTTACTCGGTTCACATCTAACCCTTATACTGTACACCACATCAACCTAACTAGCCCATAATTACACCAGGCTCCCTAGACTGTTGGCTATGCCACTGGTGGACAGGGTCACCTATCAAATATTCTATTGTACTAACATGTCAAGTGACCACAGGATACTAACAGATACTAAAGAAATACCCACAATGACATAATGTTGAATCATATATTCTAAAATAAATAAATTCTCAATAAAATTTTTCTTTGAAAGTAATGTCTTATCAAGTCAAGAATTGAACGAGAGTACGTAAGTTTAATTACTGCTGATTTTTTCAATAAAAATAATTGTTAAGTTTTAAAATAGCGTAACTTTCCCCTCGAGGAAAACCCAGCATAGTAATTGGCATGGGTGAATCCTTACGATGGAGTTATCTCAATATGTGTGCCAATCTTAGGAGTATCGGTGTGGGCGCGCAATGATGGCGAGGTCCTATGCTCACGAAAGTTGTTGCAGCGCACTAGTGTATAACACGCTAGTATTGAACATGTGAGAGGGCTCCAATGAAGGCTGTGGGAAAGGCGAACTCAAAGGATCGCAAGCTCTCGTTAGTAAGCTAGCAGCGAGGCTTTGGTGTGCGTGCGGACCTTAAACTTGCTGTCCACAGACATCATTTAGGGAAGCTTGCACATTCAGCTGCAGCAGGTACGTAACATTCCAACACTTCCAAACGCTCAACAGTAGGTTGGTTGCGAGTGCACATAGAAGGGGAGGAAGCATAATCTAACATCGGAATGCTAACAGGCAACTTAGAAGCCAGTTCAAGATGAACATCAAGCATTGGCTCAACCCCAATTGGGGGATCAGCACAAAAGCAAGACAATCTCTGGAGAGGGTTCCCTGCAACCCCAGGGTCGACCAGAGGATTTGCACAGTGTCATCTCCTGGAACATCTGGAAGAAATGACTACCCAAAGGAGAAAAGCCTACGAACTTAATTTGGCACCACTATTCCCCAACTTAACCCCCCCCCCAAAGAGACTGAAAGGGAAGGGCTAATTACCAGGGGTGGAAGGGTTAGGCCTAGCCGGCTTCGTCAACCTCGAAGGCGAGCCCGTGCAGGACGAGTCTCACTTCGCCCTCTTCTTCTGCTGCCTACCATACCACTACCACTGGGAAGGTGACCACTCTTCACAGTCCTCAGGGGACTCCAAGCGGCAAATGTGCCCCTTGTATGAAGCGCACAACGAATAAGGATCAATTTCTATCCTATTCATAAAGGTGCCACATGTCCGCCCTTGGCATACTGAAACACCCACACGCCTGAAAAGAAAATGAAAAAAAAGTTTTAGAATGCCAAGTTTCGTACACACTGATAGCATGTCTGCATTAGTAGCAAAAATCAAAGTGAGTTTTCAGTAGACAGGCAGAAGGGGGCAGGGCTTCCCCACAGCTGACCACCAACTACCGGCTATGGCCGACACCTCATTATAAGTTTTATAACCGATGAGTTCTAACTACGCTTGAATCAATTTTCACATTAAAGGACAATAGTTTGTATTCGTGTTGGAACAATTACAAATATAAAACATGATTCTTTTGAACCAGGAGCAAGTTATTAGTAAAATATGAACATAAAACTTTTGATTAGAACTTAAAGGTATGTAAAAAAAGAGAATCAAATGATAATCCTACACAAACACTCTTTTTTTTAAGTAAGCTACCAAGATATTCTTGAAAACTTAAAATAATAAGTTTTTTGTTTGGGTATCTCAACTTCTAGTCTGGTACAATTGCAACGTGAAAGTTAAATTCTTAATTGATTGGTTGTCCATAACCCTTCCCAACAATGGAGAGCCACCACTCCTCTAGCCTAGCTTGGAATATAACCAATATTAAGAATGTCATAAAAAACTGCTTTACTGTACAAGAAAGATGCCAAACTTTCATTACTCAGCCATACCTGAGGATTTTGGAATTTCTTCGATCTTCACACAATTGCTTAAGAAAGGCAACCCTAGGTTAGGAATGTGAGCTGGAATTTTCTGGAATCTGAAATTGGATTTGAATATTCATTAATTCATCCAAGGTTATATTGCATGCTTAATTCATTTATTTTCTTTTTCATGGATAAACAAGAAGTATAAATATTTTTTTCAAGATATAGAGCAACATATCCTTAAGAAGATTAACCATAGAATTCATAATTACCTGTATATCATTAAATAATTTAAAATACTATGGCTATCCAATAAGGAAAGGTTAGGTTTCAAGAGCCCATTTCAAAGAGTCAGACTTTGAACTTGAGCAAATGCTCCACAAATAAATTGCAATAACCATTAATGCTAAATAACAATACAAAACCCTTAAAACCATTATCACAAACAAGGTAAAGTTATGTTTAACCAGGCCATTAAAAATATCATATGGGTGGTATTACTTTCAATTATGTTCAGGGTAATATATTGCATTTTCTTCAATAATACTGAATGCTCAATATAAAAAACACATTAAATTTTCTGTTACTAAGCTCCTATGACTCTTTTTGGTGACACCCTGTAAGTATGAAAGCTCACTTGTGCTGTACTCTTGGGAGAATGCCTGGTTGTATTTAAAATTGTCAAGAATTGTGTAACATAAACAAAGAATCCTGAAACATAATTAGTTAATTGGTTTATAATATGACTGATAATATTCATTCTATATTATTATGCTGTAAATCTAGTCTCAGACATGAGGTATACATTTATTCGATAGGATTCCTCATGTTACAATATGGCCTCAGTACCTCCTGAACTATATTCTGGAGTTAAAAATATGGTTTCCATACAGTTGTTTGTGTTTTAAACTCTGACTTTTAATTCCATCAGAAATCAGTAGTTTTGGAGAAAGAGGATGCCTTCCAAGTTTAATAATAATGAGAAACCACTAAGAAACCACGGTTTCAGTGTGAATGAAAACAGAAAGCATGTGAAATACAGAAATGCAGCCTATAGATCACCGTGATAATACAACTGGAATTTTTTATTTTATGAAGATGAGGATAATAGGCCTCACCAAAGTACATACTATATCCGTAATATCTTAGATTACCATAACTCAGAATACAAGCAAATAGGTATACACGCATTGTATCGGTCTACAAGAAAATATCCCCGTCAATATTAACAAGTATAACGAAACTAGCACGAAACCAGTCAAGCACACACAATCAGTGTTCATGTTGAGTTCATGAGATTTTTACCCCATTTTAATGCAGTATCTCAAGTCAGATTAGGGGGTTCCCAGGTGGCCCTGGTTCAGTACGGACCCAGTACCCTAAATTAGGTTAGGCTAGGATGCATCCCTATATTTCACTGTTATTTTAGTTCCTCCATATATATATATATATATATATATATATATATATATATATATATATATATATATATATATATATATATATATATATATATATATATATATATACTGTATATGGTCCTACTTTACTGTTAATTTTAAAGGGAGGGTTTCTATCTTTAAAACTACTCATTACAAATAGAAACTAGGTCTGCTTGTTAGTTGTGGCTCAATGTCCAGGGCTGCAGTCTCCTCGACACTCATTACCAAGTGTATGATTTCTATAGATACATAAAAAAAAATAATGGATTGCTAACAACTTTATCATAATAAAATGTAATTATATGATAGCTAAATATTTACAAGTCCATAATAACTGAATTTGCATTAAAACTATAGTCCATTTCTTTTAGCGAGGCATATTTGCACCGACTCGCAGCGGTGCCCTTTTAGCTCGGAAAAGTTTCCTGATCGCTGATTGGTTGGACAAGATAATTCTAACCAATCGACGATCAGGAAACTTTTCCGAGGTAAAAGGGCACCGCTGCGAGTCGATGCAAATCTGCCTCACTAAAAAAAAATGGACTATAGATAAAAATTAAGATAACTTCATATTTATCCATTAGCACCACATCTAGAAACACTAAACTGCAGTCAGTGAAGCTCAGCCTCACGGCTAGTACAGGGATAACGTTTTTGCCTTGCATTCGTATAGACAGCAGATCGATTCCTGCTTCAGCCTATAAGATTAATCTATTTACTAAGGAGTTTACTGCTGTGGCTGGGAACCACAATAAGTTGTTTTTGTCCAGCAGACTTTCTGATGTGCATCTCTTCAATTTGATGTCTCACAGGATTATAATACAGGAGAGGGGGTTCCCAGCCACCTCGTCCCGTCCCTTTTAGTCGCCTCTTACGACACGCAGGGATATGTTGGCGCTATTCTAATTTTTATGGCCCCGCGGCCACAGTACCAGCCGAACTCGGTTGAGTCCCTTGTCAGGCTGGGAGGAATGTAGAGAGGAGAGGAGTCCCCTTTTCTGTTTCATTTGTTTGATGTCGGCTACCCCCCAAAATTGGGGGAAGTGCCTTGGTATATGTATCTCTTCAAATGTATTTTAAACTGAAACCTGACACCTTTAACATTAAATAGCCATTCCAATGACAATGTGAGAAGTATAAAAGTGCTTTTTTAACTTAGAAGAGAATGATAAAGTCTGCTTTATCAATGATATCCATTGAAAATAAAATAGGAGAACAAATGGATCATCTTAAATAGTATAGTACAGTACAATAATAAACAATGAGGCTTCATAAGAGCCGAGGCACCACCTTTATTTTCAAGGAAGATTACTGTAATACTGTACAACCATCGCAGTGTTTCCTTCTACTTCCAATATTAGCACCCCATTATACCATTTACCCCAATCCCCTCTATTAGCATGCCCCATATGAAATATACAGTAACTTCATTTAAATTTGAATATCCTACCATTTCATCAAGTAATGCCACTGATGCTTGTCTTAAAGACAAATAAGGGTTAAAGGAATTATAGAGCTCTAGGTCAGAATGGTGTCCTGCTACCTAGAGTAGGTTAGGCTATATTTGTAAGCTGGGTTAAAATGTATTTTACATGGTAGTATTGATAGGCACCTGGTCTTCCTCTCCTAAGGCATGCGCTAATGGTCTATAGTTATACCCTTCCCGCTACCAATGGTCTTTACGACAAATAACTATTGTATAAATTAAAGTTCCATAAGTCAAATTGGCGGTATTTGTGAAGTTTCGTCTCACCTACTCACACAACAATTTGTATGTTTTGTGTCTACATTACAAGAATTCTAAATTTTTTTTTTTTTTATAATGTCTTTTCCACAAACATATATTAAGGTGTAGAGAAAAATAATCCATTTACCCTCCCCCTACATTCTTGTCACCGAAGCCCCATATTTGCTACGAGCATGAGGGTTAACATCTATGAATCTATTTTGTAAAAAATTCCTCGGTGCAGTAAAATATTTTTGCAATGCTCTGCTCACAAGCATTGTGATTGGCCGCCATCCAAATGATCTTTACTTCACTTGCAAATTAGCATTAACTCATTGTTCTGGTAATCGGTACATAGAAATGCTGTGCACGCCAGCCACGCGGGTCACCATTGTATTAAATAGTCATAATTACCTATAATCTGTTTTATCACTATTATTATTATGTTTATATGATTCAGTTGTGAGAAGGTGGTAGCCAATCACGATGTTTGTAGGCGGAGCATGTTAAAGATTTTGGGCTAAAATGGGAGGTGCTTGTTCCATTACATGCTTAATGATGTATTTCTCTCAGGAAATGAGCTCTCTCCATCGCCTTCAGTGTAACGTATTGCTTCAAGAAAGTCGAAAATATCATCCATGCAATGCTTGCCAGAAGAGAGGAACAATGAAATAATGTTTATTCCCCATCAAAGTGAGCCATGTCAAGACCAAAAACTTCCTGCATGCTTGCTTGATATATGGTGCTTCGGTGACGCCAGTGTTAAAAGTTAAAGGAAAGATTTTAAAACTATCCCTTGAATTGCAGAAAAAACATTACTAAGAGGAGTTGTTGGAAGAATCGTATATCATAATACGGATAAAAAAATATATAAATTACTGTAAAAGCGGGTGCGACAAAACTTCCTAACTTCCAGAATGGGACACAACCTCCTAGGGTAGGTTAGGCAAGGTTACAGTAGGTTAGTGAAGATATATCGCAGCAGGTTGACAATAGGCCTATGGATTTTTTACTCCTAGGGTAGGTTAGGCAAGGTTACGGTAGGTTAGTGAAGATATATCGCAGAAGGTTGACAATAGGCCTATAGATTTTTTTACTCCTGGGATAGGTTAGGCAAGGTTACAGTAGGTTAGTGAAGATATATCGCAGAAGGTTGACAATAGGCCTATAGATTTTTTTACTCCTGGGATAGGTTAGGCAAGGTTACGGTAGGTTAGTGAAGATATATCGCAGAAGGTTGACAATAGGCCTATAGATTTTTTTACTCCTGGGATAGGTTAGGCAAGGTTACGGTAGGTTAGTGAAGATATATCGCAGAAGGTTGACAATAGGCCTATGGATTTTTTACTCCTAGGGTAGGTTAGGCAAGGTTACGGTAGGTTAGTCAAGATATATCGCAGCAGGTTGACAATAGGCCTATGGACTTTTTACTCCTAGGGTAGGTTAGGCAAGGTTACGGTAGGTTAGTCAAGATATATCGCAGCAGGTTGACAATAGGCCTATGGATTTTTTACTCCTAGAGTAGGTTAGGCAAGGTTACGGTAGGTTAGTCAAGATATATCGTAGCAGGTTGACAATAGGCCTATGAATTTTTTACTCATAGGGTTGCACAATTGTCCTGTCATTATTCCCAATGTTGTTAAAAGTGCCCGAAGAAACAAGAAAAAATATATATTTCACACCAAAAACATAGTCTGGGTCAGAGCAATTTTTCTTACATTCCGGTACAGATTTACCACAGAAAGTTTTCGGAAAAATACTCGCACAAAACAACTAAAAAAACAAACTTTACAATTAACAAACGTAAAACATAAATATGACATTTAAAGCCATGTAAGTATACAGTACATATCCCAATTCCAAAGTGAATCGTTTTAAATTATCAGACAGCCAACCAACCAAGCTATAAGCTACATCTTTTGGTTTTATTGTATCCCAACATGCAATTAACTAACAAAATCTTAGAGCAATATGGAAAACTTACGCCACAACTTCAAATATCACTCTAGAGATTAAATACTCCACAAAACTTCGATAATACACTACACAAAAATAATGATATACTAAAGGCAACACATTAGAAGTTCTTTGGATCGCGTCAGTCACTCGGCGTATAATCACTTAATCAGTATTGCCAGATATGGGATTTTATCCCTAGATTTGGAGATTTTGGATGTCTGATGGGGATATTCTGTACAAATTTCTGAGAAGAAACAAAGATGAGTAAACCGTTATGTTGCAATTATTTTACTTGCACTTATATGAAGTATATTGAGTATTTTTTATATTAGTAAAGCCTACATGATCAGAAAAAAATATCTTAGTGGAAATGGGGACTTTTGTGTTATTTTGAGGATTTTTTTATCATGACTTTTAGGGATTTTTTAGACTAACGCATCTGGCAACACTGTGTCACTGTGAAGCTGTGAATGCATAATGTGGGGATCATTGCTGTTAGTAGTTGAATTATTTTACACTAAACAATAAACCCGATTGCAGAATGAATTTCAACACTGTCAGAAAGTAGTCCATAAAATTTCTTGTTGAAACCGAAATGATTAATGACAACGAATGTGAACTTGATATCGTGGCAGAAGTTGAAACTGGATTTCACTGAGGACACCTCCAAGTACAACTTGGCCAAATTTTTGCACCCCTGTCAACATCAACAACAAAGACACAAGTAGGTCCTTTCATATTTTCCTGCATTGTTTCCGAATTATTATTATTATTATTATTATTATTATTATTATTACTATCCAAGCTACAACCCTAATTGGAAAAGCAAAATGCTATAAGCCCAGGGGCTCCAATAGGGAAAAATAGCCCAGTGAGGAAAGGAAATAAGGAAATAAATAACTGAAGAGAACAAACTAACAGTAAATCATTCTAAAAAAAGTAACAACGTCATAACAGATATGTCATATATAAACTATGAACAACTTCAAAAACAAATATGTCATATATAAACTATAAAAAGACTCATGTCCGCCTGGTCAACAAAAAAGCATTTGCTCCAACTTTGAACTTTTGAAGTTCTACTGATTCAACAACCCGATTAGGAAGATCATTCCAAAATGCATTTTCTTCAACTAGGGATCTGGCCATGCATGCCTTCACCACCCCAAAACAGTCTTAATTTACTTACTTTTACAGGTTTATTTCTCGCCCTCCGTCACACTAAAAGTCTGTTCAGGCGGGCCTTGGTGTGTGAAAAAAATAATTCCTTTCCAGTTAATATTTTGCTCTGTATCTTATCAGTTATTTCGCTAGCATTTGTATTCAGGCTTAATAGTTTTCAGGTCACTATTATAACACTTTGAACCAGAGATAATCTGCATTTGCCACTCCCAATCAGTCTTATTGTACTCATAAGTCCACTGCATACTTGTACTTCGATCATCGACATATTCTCTTCGAAATATAATGCATTTGCTCTTAGGTCATACCTCAAATGTCTACTGTTTCAGCGGTTTTAGCATAATGTTCACACAATAAACTAACAAAATATTTTCCATTTAGGCGGCTACTTAACATTGCGATTATTTTGAAAGTACTTTACCCAAAATGTTACAGATTCCCCCTATGCTTATAGACTACCCAGCATGGCCACCAAATTTGGTTCAAACGGTACAGTGGTTTTTATGTTAAGTTACTCACAAACAAATAAATAAACCAAATAGAATGACACTCATTAGCCAATAGAGAGCATACCTTCCCCACATCAACCAGTCTTACTTTGTTCTTAAACCGCTGCCTACCTGTACTCCGATGTTTCTTCATTAGAATTTAAAGGATTTATCCTTAGGTCATACCCCACATGTCCACCAAGTTTCGTTGAAATTGATTCTGTAGTATTTGTATAATGTCCACAAACAAAAAATTGACATTGCTGTTATTTTCAAAGTACTGCTACGTACTTGTATTTTAATGTACTGTATCGAAAATGATACATAATCCTTGGGTCATACTCAACATGACTACCAAGTTTGGTAAAATTCGGTTCTGTAGTTTTTGTGTAAGTTGCTCATAAATAATCAGACAGGTGAACATATACCTTTCACCAAATCGTAGCATTGATTGACTTGCAGAGAGGTACAGGTTGGTCTATGCCACATAATTTATTAGTGAAAGCCGTTCATTGAATATCAACGTCTTATTTGCCACCGCAATGAAATATTCGAAACCCACTTTACTTCCTAAATCGGCCAAGAAGGTCGTGTCGATTTTAATCAGCGATTTCTTCTCCATCCTCAAGCAGGAACTAGGACACCGTTTCCTTATAAATCGCAGTGTCTTTGATCGTAACTGAATATGACAAATACCCTTTAAGATTTTAATGCTTTCAAAAAGTTGAAATTTTTTTTCGGAGGGCTACCATAACGTGAATTACCGTTAACGGGGAATACGCAGCCGTATGATACACCAAATACTTGAAAATGTATAAGAGATAAGTAAACAAATTATATAGTTCATGCTGGTCACAGAGGACTTTTTTTTTTTTTTGCAATCTCGCGTGTGACCGAATCTGGAAAATATCCCATCAGGTAAAGTTGGATGCCATTTGAATTATTATTACTGAAGTGCTAGTTTAAGGAAAATATCATGATGGGATTGGGAAGGAGAAATAAACAATAAAGCCAATCACACACACAGACATATATATATATATATATATATATATATATATATATATATATATATATATATATATATATATATATATATACTGTATATAGATATATGTATATATATCAATCAATCATCATCAGCCATTACTAGTCCACTACAGAATAAAGGCCTCAGATATGGCTTTCCACTTGCGTCTGTTTATGGTTTTTCTGTGCCAGTCCACGTCCGCAAACTTCCTAAGTTCGTCGATCCATCGTCTTCTCTTCCTTCCTCTGCTTCTTTTACAATCTCTAGGGACCCATTCTGTTATTCTTAATGTCCATAACATTGTCTGTCATTCTCATTATATGTCCTGCCCATGTCCATTTCTTTTTCCTATAAGTTGTTAGAATGTCCTCTACTTTCGTTAGCTCTCGTATCCATGTTGCTCTTTTTCTGTCTCTTAGTAATTAATATTCCCATCATTATTCTTTCCATAGCTCTTTGAGTTGTAGGCTAATTAGCTTATGTTCTAAGCCTTTAATAAAGCAAGTTTCTGATGCACAAGTTAATACTGGTAGGGCCATCTCATTTAATACTTTTCTTTTCTAGAGAAAGTGGCATTTTTCTTTCACAATCTCATTTTATTTACCAAATGCTCTCCATCCCATGCATATTTTTTATAACTCTGCATTTTCATTGAACTTCATCTTAGTTTTACTCTTATTCATTTTCAGTTCTACATTTCTGCTTTTTCCATTCAAATGTTCTACCATCTTTTGTAATTCCTTCCATGATTCACTAAACACAACTATGTCATCTGCAAATCTTAAGTCGTTGAGGTATTCCCTATTAATACCAATTCCTATTTTTTCCAATCTAAATTCTTAAAAACTTCTAGGAATGCTGTAATTAATTTAGGAGAGATAGGGTCTACCTGTATAACTCCATTCTCAATAGGAATTTTCTCACTATCTTTATGTAGTTTTAGGATTGCCGTACTTCCTGTTTTAACATAAGATTCTTCTATTCCTTGTTTTTGAAGGGCTTTCATTACTGCTGATGTTTGATAGAATCAAAAGCTTTCTCAGTCCATAAATGTCATACATAGTGGTTTGTCATACCCTGGTTAATTACATGGATATGGTCAGTTGTTGAATACCCACTTATAACGCCTGCGTGTTCTCTTGGTTGATTAAAATCTAGCTGTCTTTCTATTCGGCCTAATATGATATTTGTGAATATTTTATATATTACAGATAGTAAACTTATTGGGCGGTAATTATTCAGGACTTTTGTATCTCCCTTTTTGTGAATTATTATAATAGTAAAGTTTTTCCAAGTCTTTATTGTTTATAGTTTATATATGACATATCTGTTTTTGACGTTGTTAATAGTTTATATGGGACATATGTTTTGACGCTGTTACTGGTTTTATAATGATATATTGTTAATTTATTCTCATTTATTTATTTCCTTATTTCCTTTCCTCACTGGGCTATTTTTCCTTGTTGGAGCCCTTGGGCTTATAGCATCTTGCTTTTCCAACTAGGGTTGTAGCTTGGCTAGTAATAATAATAATAATAATAATAATAATAATAATAATAATAATAATAATAATAATAATAGGTACAGAACATTCTTGCTGACATTTGGAAAAGAGTTCAGCCAGTTTTACTACTATGAAATCTCCTAATTTATTATTAAATCAATTGTTATACAATCTTCTGTGGCTTTGCCTTTTTTCATGCCTTTTAATGCTTTCTTTACTTCTACTGTTACGTTTGGTACTGACTCAGGTGTTTTATTTCTATTGGAGAAGTTATTTCTTATATCACTATTGTATAGCATTGTATAGAAATCATATGCAATTTTTATCACTCCATCTCTGTTGTGGATAATATTGCAATTTTCATCCTTTAAAGCATCTGCTGGCTCCCTGTTCCAAGTCATCTTTTCATCAATTTGATGGCTCTTCTTTTCTTTAGCGTTTCCTCAATTTTGGTTTGATTGTGTTTACGAATATCTTAGATTTTTAGTTTGTTTATTGTTTTTGGTAGTTCTGCTCATTCTGTCTCATCTCTCTTGGATTTTACCCTCACTTCCAATCTTTTCTGTATTAGGTGTTTGGTCTTTTCTGATTGTTTTCCTTGATCTTGTTTAGGAACTCTTCCACCTATCTCTTGTGCTGATTCCAACACAAATTTTGTTAATTCACCTTTCATTTTTCTTTGCTTCCATTTTATCATGTATCTGGGAGTACACATTTTGTATTGCTAAACTAAATTCATCCGATTTTTAATTGGCCTCATTAATTCCATTACACTAACGTATCCTTAGCCTCCCAATAAGTGTACCGGCATTAATGAAGCCAACTATACCAGAAATGCGCAGCCAAAGTGTAGAACCCCCCCCCCCGTTACATCGCCCATACATACGAAATTATGGCTCCATAAAAGCGAAATTAGTTCAAGGAAACCTTACTTTCCGGATGACACCACTTCATCTCTGATCATATTTACCAGCGATCAGGGATGAAGAAGTGTTATCCGAAATGTAAGGTTTCCCTGAATTAATTTCGATTTTTTCTTTTTCTTTTCGGAACCCTAATTTATAGAACGCTGATGGATTGCAGATAAAATATAAACAAACAAACCAACACATATTTAGGCTATATATATATATATATATATATATATATATATATATATATATATACATATATATATATATATATATATATATATAAATATATATATATATATATATATATATATATATATATATATATAGTATATATATATATATATATATATATATATATATATATATATATATATATATATATATATATATATATAGTGTATATATATATAATGTATATATATATATATATATATATATATATATATATATAGAGAGAGAGAGAGAGAGAGAGAGAGAGAGAGAGAGAGAGAGAGAGAGAGAGAGAGAGAGAGAGAGAGGGGGGGAAACGTTTCCAGAACTCTAAAATGTTTTACGTTAATATTCCGCCCACCATTTAAAATGATAACGTTCGTTATTCATTGCTAACGCGTAGTTAACCTCCATCAAAAGAACGTGCCGCTCTCCAAACAAAACAATAATCTTGCAACATTATGAGCATCATGGAAGCCTTTCTCGTACACCGAAACCTTACCCTCGTCCTTCGACCCCTGGTGGGCCAATTCGGTAACTTCTGCTTCTTCGTTGGAGGGAATGGATGGGTGGGCCTCGTATCTGAACATTCATTCATTTCCCCCCTTCTACCCGACAGCGCCACCTGTATCTCTTCCAGTTAATGGGTAGGGGTTACTGTAGCCTTGGGAGATCTGGTATCTAATTTCCTGTGATCATGCCTTGTTTAACGTTTAACAAATACCAAGCATTCTTCTGCAAGGCGTCACTTTATATTCTCTAAGTTTATGACCGATAAACGAAGTTTTATATATATATATATATATATATATATATATATATATATATATATATATATATATATATATATATATATATATATATATATATATATATATATATATATGCCTATGTGCGTGGGCATATAGTTTAAAAGATCGAGATATTCTAAAAATGAGAAGCTAGCATGGCATTACCACCAGATAAGGACGTGAACGATACATTCTGAAGACGAACAGGAAACGTCCCCCAAAATGGGCCTGCAGGTCTTCTGCGTGTTAAGGTATCCTTCTCCTCCGGTACCGCCCTCTCCCACCGCTCAGAAATCTTGGCAGGACGGGGACTCCCCTGCAGCCAATCTGTCACCGTTTCGACAGCAGGAATATTATTATTAGTATTATAATTATGATTATTATTATAATTATTATTATTATTACTTGCTAAGCTACAGCCCTAGATGGAAAAGTAGGATGCCATAAGCCCAGTGGCTCCAACAGGGAAAATAGCCCAGTGAGGAAAGGAAACAAGGCAAAATAAATCATTTTAAGAAGAGTAACTCTAAAAGAAATATTTTCTATATAAACCTTAAAAATCTAACAAAATAAATGAAGAGAAATAAGAATAGTGTGCCCGAGTGTACCCTCAAGCAAGGGAACACTAACCCAAGACAAGGGAAGGCCATGGTACAGAGGCTATGGCACTACCCAAGACTAGAGAACAATGGTTTGATTTTGGAGTGTCCCTCTCATAGTAGAGCTGCTTACCACAGCTAAAGAGTCTCTTCTACCCTTACCAAGA
>NC_090768.1:49399901-49404901 GCF_036898095.1 Palaemon carinicauda
TTCAGGGGATGGAATTGATGCAAAGAGAGTAGCATCATCTGCATATGCAACAAACTTGTTTTCTAGGCCAAACCACATGTCATGTGTATATAGTATGAAAAGTAATGGGCCAAGAACACTACCCTGTGGAACACCGGATATCACATTCCTATAATCACTATGGTGCCCATCAACAACAACTCTTTGAGATATATAACTTAAAAAATCAATAATAATGCTAAGAAACGACCCATCCACTCCCAACTGTTTCAGTTTGAAAACAAGGGCCTCATGATTAACACGGTCAAAGGCAGCACTAAATCAAGGCCAATCATACGAACTTCTCGACCACAATCAAGGGATTTCTGTACAGCATTGGAGATTGTAAGAAGGGCATCACATGCTCCAAGGCCTTTACGAAAACCAAATTGCAACCTAGGGAGTAGATGATTACTTTCAACAAACCTAATAAGACGTTTTGCCAGAAGACGTTCAAAAACTTTAGATAATATGGGAGTTATGGAAATTGGGCGGTAATCAGTGGGACTTGAGCTACCACAAACACATTTACATAGAGGAGTAACATTACCAATTTTCCAGCTAGTGCTAAAAGCTCCTCTTCTTGCTAACTTGCGCAAAATAACAGATAACTTTGGAGCTAAGAAATCTGCTGTCTTTATAAAAAACAAAGGAAAAATACCATTTGGGTCTACACCTCCATAAGCATCAAGGTCCACCAACAGAGCTTTAATCTCACGAGATCGAAAAGCTAAACTAGTTAGTTTAGCCTCAGGAAAACAGGAATGAGGAAGTTCAAGTTTTTCATTACACTGTTTACTGTCAAAAACATCATATATATATATATATATATATATATATATATATATATGTATATATATATATATATATATATATATATATATATATATATATATATATATATATATATATATATATATATCTTAATTTAGTTCACTTTTAATGTAAAAAGAAGCAAAAGGGTTTTAACTGAACGTCCCCAAAACGTTTGTCCGTTAGCCTTGATTGTTTATTCTGTGCATTTCTGGGCGCTGACATTAATTCAAATATTGAAGTAGGAAATGCCTGCTGGTATCATTAATCAAGTTTAAGTCCTACTGTGAAACTGAGAAAAAACACTTACTTTGTGAGGAGAATGTTTCCCATAAGCAAACTCACTAATCGTTACTGAAGGTCCTGACTAACGGGACTAATATATATATATATATATATATATATATATATATATATATATATATATATATATATATATATATGTGTGTGTATGTATATATATATATATATATATATATATATATATATATATGTGTGTGTGTGTGTATAAATATGTATGTATGTATGCATATATATATATATATATATATATATATATATATATATATATGTATATATATATATATATATATATATATATATATATATATATATATATATATATATATATCAGCCCGTTACTAGATAGCTGCAGAACAAAGGCCTCAGGCATCTCCTGCCACTTGCGTCTGTTTATGGTCTTTCTATGCCAGTCCACATCCGCTAACATTCTTAGTTCGTCAATCCAATCGTCTTCTCTTCCTTCTCCTGCTTCTTTTGCAAGCTCTAGGGACCCATTCTTAATGTTATTCTGAATGTTCGTCAATTATTTGTCATTCTCATTACACGGTATGTCCCGTCCATGTACATTTCTTTTTCTTATAATACAGTTAGAATATCCTCTACGGTAGCTTGCTCTCGTATTCGTGTTGGTCAGCTTCCGACTCTTAGTGTTATTCCCATTATTATTCTTTCAACAGTTCTTTGGGTTGTAACTAGCTTATGTTCTAAGACTTCAGCAAGGCTAAGTTTCTGATTCATAAGTTAAAACTGGTAGAATCATCAGAGTAAATATTTTTATTTTTAGAGAAGGTGATATTTTATTTTCATAATTTAATTTTGTTTGCCAAAAGCTCTCCATCAAACACACACACACACACACACACACACACACACACACACATATATATATATATATATATATATATATATATATATATATATATATATATATATATATATATATATATATATACACAGCATACGAACTTCCCCAATAGACCACTATCTCTGTCAGTGTAGGGACGATGCTATCGGTATGCTTTCTAAAGAACAGATTGAAAACGTTTTTAATAGGAGCTAAACAAAACGGCCACTAAACGTTTGACTATTGAGAGGCGACTCTCGCACGAGAATTGAGAGCAGTAAACTGTTTTTGTTTGACCAATCGATAAATTCAGCCCCTTTGGGGACGAGGTGTGATGGGAGCAGTCACGTTCAGAATCTGCTTGCTTTCAAACCCGTTACACGATTTGCTTGCGAGCCACACGGAACGTTACACGATTTGCTTGCGAGCCACACGAAATCCCGCCAACTTGATATTCTCTGCCCGTTCTCGGGGACAGAAGATGGTCTCACTCCCTCCCCCCTCCGACTCCAGCTTGTCTTGTTTATTTATCTTCTTCTATTGCTTCTCGTTTCGAAATATTAATACTGACTAATAGCATCTTCTTTGAAAAAGTAGATTTAATGATGGTCGAAAATTACCAATTATAGAAAGTAAAAGCGAATCAGTTGTTATAATAAATGAACTTCGATGAAATTTATATATGAATCTCCGCAGGTAAATAGATGTCTTCGCAACGACCCTATCTATCTATCTATATATTGATAGATAGACAGATAGATAGATACTACCACTAGAGAGTTATAAGGTCATTTGACTGGCCAGACAGTATTACACTGGCTCCTTCTCCCTGGTTACGGTTCACTTTCCCTTTGCCTACCCATACACCGAATAGTCTGGGTTATTCTTTACAGATTTTCCTCTGTCCTCATATACCTGACAACACTGAGCTTACCAAACAATTCTTCTTCACCTAAGGGGTTACTGTACTGTAATTGTTCAATGGCCACTTTCCTCTTGCTAAGGGTAGAAGACTTTAGCTATGGTAAGCAACTCTTCTAGGAGAAGGACACTCCAAAATCAAACCATTGTTTTCTAATCTAGGGTAGTGCCATAACTTCTGCACCGTAGTCTTCCACTGTCTTGGGTTAGAGTTCTCTTGCTTGAGGGTCCACTCGAGCACACTATTCTATCTTATTTCTCTTCCTCTTGTTTTTTTATAGTTTATATAAGAAATATTTATTCTAATATTGTTCTGCTCTTAAAATCGTTTATTTCAATTGTTCATTACTCGTTGTGTAATTTATTTCCTTTCCTCATTAGTCTATTTTCCCTGTTGGAGCCTTTGGGCTAATAGCATCGTGCTTTGTCAGCAGAACACCACATGATTTGCAAAGCTTACATAGCAAAATGCATGAAATATCACACAAGGTTGCGCTGAAGATAAATAGAAGAAAGGCAGAGATGATGAGAACGGGGTATGCAATGTTAGATGAAATATCATTGGAAGGAGAAAGGATTAATGAGGTAGAATCATTAAAGTATTTAGGAATTATGATCTCCAATAAAGTGTCTTTAAAATTACAGTTTAGTGAAAGACTGAAAACGGCAAATTAGATAATGGCAAGATTAAGTAAAATTTGGAAATCAAATCGCCAGAAATTATATATAAAAATCAGACTATATATCAGTTTAGTGAGATCCGTGTTACTCTACGGACATGAGTCATGGTATGACAATGAAACAATCTCCAATAGGTTTAGTCGATTTTAGGACAAAGCCCTCAGAAGGATATTGGGGGTTAAATGACAGAATAGGGTTAGAAATGAAACTATAAGAGATTACTCGAGTGCCATATATGCATGAGATCATGATGAGGGGTAGATGGAGATGGTTTGGGCATGCTCTTTGCACTCCCCAAGAGAGATTAGTTCAACAAACGTTCAGCTGGGCTCTACAAGGCACTAGAAGAGTTGGAAGACCCAGGCTTACGTGACTGAGGACTATGAAGCGCGAAGTAGGAGATGATGAATGGGGAAATATTGAATTAAAAGCTCAAGATAGAGACGACTGGCGAAATCTAACAGAGGACCTTTGCGTCAATAGGCGTAGGAGGAGATGATTATATATATATATATATATATATATATATATATATATATATATATATATACTGTATATATATATATATATATATATATATATATATATATATATATATATATATATAGAGAGAGAGAGAGAGAGAGAGAGAGAGAGAGAGAGAGAGAGAGAGAGAGAGAGAGAGAGAGAGAGAGAGATGTGAATCAGCCTTCACTCGCCATCCCTGGGCTATAGCATCCTGCTTTTCCAATTAAGGTTGTAGCTTAGCAAGTAATAATAATAATAATAATAATAATAATAATAATAATAATAATAATAATAATAATAATAATAATAATAATCGCTTTACGTCAGACACTTCTCTCACAGAGCGAAGATTTACCAGCTTCTATATATGACACAATTAGCACTTAGTGACTTGCAGTATTTTCGTGTATTATGGCAATAGGCATAAGCAATGTCGTACACTTTACCTATGACATAACGACGTTGACGTCAATAATTTTAGTACTTTAGTGACCAACTAGCTTATTGATAAATGATAGTTCTACTGATTTGTGTGAGCCTTTGTTTACTTTCATCATTTTTTTTTCTTTAACGGGGATTCTCTTAGCATACATGTACTGATTTAAAATATGGATATTTGAGTTATCATTTGAGGTTTCTAATTACTGTTTACTCTCGAATCTATTTGCATTTAGATTTGATTATGACAGTATTGTCTAGGTTGGAAGATGAATTTACAAGATATTAGTCTGCCTTTCGAGTCTTTTTGACAAGTTCAAATAGTATTACAGACATGATTTTCCCACAATCGTATTCTGTGTATTATTTACCCAATGTTAATGCTTGGTATAAAAATTATTTTTAGTTTGGTTGTTGCTATCTATGTATTAGCATATCAGTCTAGTCCTATTTTTTTCCTTTAAATTCCGTTTAA
>NC_090768.1:49409046-49476546 GCF_036898095.1 Palaemon carinicauda
CTTCCAACTTTGCACCGCTCAGTTTCCGTAAAATTACATAACTCAGATTGGTTAGATATGACAGGAAAGTTTGGTTCTTCAATTCCAAAAGGCTTATACCCTGCAAAAATGTTATTTTCATTAGTAAAATGACAAATTCGAAGATAATTTGTATTTTTCCTAACCATACAAACCTTAGCTATTTACAAAGGGTATTACTTTTAGCGTAGCTGAAATGGCGAGCCATTAGAATTTAACGAGGGTGTATTACCCCCGCGCTAGTTAGCGGGGGGGTAGGGGAGTGGTAGCTAGCTACCCCTCCTCCCCCTCACACACAGGTGAATACTCACTTTCACTTAGAGGTAGGACTTGTCTTGGGGGACAGGGCTGGCGGGCAAATATGTGTAAATAGCTAAGGTTTGTATGGTTAGGAAAAATACAAATTATCTTCGAATTTGTCATTTGTTCCGTAACCGAAATACAAACCACGCTATTTACAAAGGGTGACTTATCCCTTAGGAAGGGTGGAAAGTCCCCAGCCATACTGGCTTTGGCTTTACCCGGGGACTCAGAATCCGAGTGAGTCGCACTCGAGAAAAGGAGTCCCTGCACCTCACAAGTTCCTTGCACCGCAAGGAACCATGTGGCCTACGTAAGCTTGTGTGTGAAGGAAGAAGTGTGACCCGTCTTAGGCAGTTGACCTGGAGTTCCAGAAGGAACTCTGGGTTAAGACGTTCCCAATACCACCTCGTCAGGGTATGGGGGACGCGACAGTATTGACTCAATACTCGGAACACAAGGAAGCATGGTTTACCTGCAGAGGTTCGAGGTCAGCTATGCAGAGACCAGGATGCTGCTTCCCCGTAGAGGGGATGATGAAGAAAGAAGTAAGGGCCAGACATACTTCTTTCGTTCATGCAGACTAAAACCTGATAACAATGCCCTCAACCTTCTGCTACCTGTCCAAAAAGGAGCCTGAGGTTAGACCAGCTGTTGTGTAGCCACCACAGAGCGATAGAAAACGTATCGAGACTCCTGTGGGTCACGCCCTGCAGGAAGCGGGCTGCGAAGGTCATCAGACGCTTCCAGACTCCAGCTTGTAGCACCTGCGTCACAGAGTAGTATTACTCGAAGGCGAGGGACGTTGCGATGTATCCAACATCGTGCTGTAGGGCGACGTGACGGGGGAGGGTCTGAAGACAGGTCGAGATGAATGTCCTTGAGTCCGGGCTGAAGAGGTATACTGGTGACTCTCCCCCCATGTCCTCCTTGTGTTCCCAAATCGGCTGCAACTGAGGCCAAACTGCAGCTGTTCCCAGCGCTAACCTCTCGATTCCTGTACTGGCAAGAAAGAGAAGGTCTTGGGACATCAGACACAGAATGGAGACTCAAAATCTTGAATGAATCGGACCGAAGGGTCGGGACCCTCAGATTCTGAGTCTAGCCAACAACTCAGGAGCGAGCCTGAATGTTGCCTTCCCCTCTTCCTTAGAAAGGGGGGGAGTAGTAAGAGACCAAGAAGATTGCTCACACACTGGCCGTGGCCAGAGTGAGCAGAAGACCCAGGGCGGAATACAATCCGAGGCCTGTCGTAAAAGGGTCTTGAGAAGATCTCTTAAAGGACTAAAAGTCCGAGCCATGCTCCAAGTTGGAGGTCTTCCTCCGACTAGGGCAGGGACGATCGTAGCTTCGCATGAGCGAGGATAGATCCAGCGGGCAGGAAAAAGTTATTCCTTTAAGCCTGAAGGTCAGGGAAAGGCTGAGCGACAGGCTTCATTGCCAAGAGCGGAAAGGAGTTTCCTCCCGCCGAAAGGCAATAAGACCGTTATTGCTGGAGAAGAGGCCTCACGGGAAGAAGTATATCTCCCACGGCACCAACCACCTTAGACTCTTCACTTTGCCTGGGAGACCCCTGTGGATGACTATCGCAGATGACGCGACCTCCGTACCGCGACTGTAGCGGGTTGTCTCTTCTAGAGGAGGAAGCGTAGTGTCTCCAGGCATGAAGCCGAAGCGACGCCCCGGTTCGGGAGAGATGTCGCAGTGTGGTTGCTTGAGTAGTCTGCGCCGTGGGAGAAGCTCTCCCGGGAGTTCCGTCAGGGGAAGCAGAGGGTCCAGAAACCGTTCTGCACATAGTCCCAGTGGAGCTCTCCCATTGAAAGGTTGACAGACAACCTGGTTTTGTTGAGACCCATTGTCCGCAGACAAAAAGGAGGGAAGACGCAGGCGTCGAAGTTGTCCCACCATCACCGGAATGCATCTTGCCAGAGTCTCGGGGTCTGAGACTGGGGGGAAAACTAGCGGAAGCTTGAGGTTCCAAGCTGTCGCGATCAGGTCCCCCAGACCAGCACTTGCTGGTTACCCAAGGTCAAAGACCCCTAGGTACACTCTCTCTATGAGGCTCTGCTCGGATAGTCTGAGAGAAACATTCCCCTGCCTGGAATGAGAGAGCCGATGGTGGAATTGAGAGAATCTCAATCATCCCGATATCTCTACTGCAAGATGTGAAGGTGTGAAAATGCGTCCCCTGCTGGTTAGCATGAAGTCGACACGCAACGGGGCGACTTGGCAGGAGCGGTAGGATCTGAAGAGGGGCCAGACTAAGGCCCTTAAGCCTGCCTGAATGATGGAGAGGTATCCTTCAGGTCTTGACCATAGGCCTGGACCGGAACATGCCCCCCCCCCCCCTTTCCTTTGACGAGTCCGAGAACCGCATCAAGAATGTGGGGAAAGGACGAGAATATCCACTACCATCAAGAGGCTCCATAGGTCAACACCCATTGCAGGTTTAATAGTTCCGCTGGTCCCATAGGGCCAGGGAGTCCGGTTAAACATTGCCTGAAGCCACCGGAACTTGGATCGCCCCACATGGAACTTATCCTGAGGCGACCGTTCGGACTATAAACGGGTCAATGAGGAAAGAAGAACTAGGAAACGTTCCAAGGTAGGGCTGAAAACTCTGCTTGACTGAGAACAGGTACTGCGACTCTCCTCAGTCTTGCCACGGTGAACCGAAAGGAAGGCTCGGAGGATGTGGTAACAGAATCTGGCGTCCCCAGGTGGTCACCCATCCAAGTACCGACGTTGCTTAACCTCGCTGGACGGACGAGAAGCGGGGTTTCCAACGTGGTAAGGCGGTTGACTCAATATCATGGCCAGATACTCCAGATGTTGAGGCAGAGGAAGAGAAGGCTCCAAGCAAAATACCATGAGCCCACACTCATGGTCAGCATTCGGAAGCTTTTCCCGGCGCTGAAGAAGGTCGAAACCCGAGCCTACCGGAGTTGACCAGCCCTCCAAACAGCAGAGGAGGCGGAAGTCTGCACCTGAGCGGCCAAGAGGAAGGCAGGGAGAGTTCTCTGGGGAAACAAACCTGCTATGCCACGGCGGGATAGCCACACTGCATCATAAGCAGGAATACTTGCAGTTTAGGCTGAATTCGACGAGCACCCTGGAAGATGGATGGAATGGAAACTGAAAGTACCCGTCCTTCCGATCCAGGGTTAAAGGAGTCCTGTCGCCTCGTTACCAGTCTGATCGATTCTGCTGGTCTACGCTGGCCGAAGTTTGTTCGACAAACTTGATCAGGGCTGAGAGGTCGACTATGGACGTCCCCTCTCAGATCCTTCCTTACAAGAAAGGATCGACTGAGGGGGCCGGGGGTGAAGCCGTCGATGATCCTAAGGAAGACCTTCGCCTAAGGTATGGATCATTCTGCCCAACCGGGCAACTCTGCTGATGCTATGGCATAGAGGTTCAGAGACACTGAATTCGCTGACAGAGACGGCAGGCGCGATATCCTTGGCTACTCACAGAGATTGTGCGGGAATGGGCATCGGGAAGCTGTCATTCGGATGAGTAACCTTAAGCATCCTCCCAGCGAAAAAACCTGCAATCCTAGAGTTCGTGAACTCCTTTTAGGACTATGCCCCCCCGGGGGAGTCTCCCGTGCCATCTGTTCCTGACAGGAGGAAACTGCAGTTGGACACCTTGTCCCAGTTGTCGTAGCCGATAACTTAGGCCGACGTGGTTGAAAGAAAAGGGAGCTGGAGCCCTGCAGAGTCTGGAAGAAAGCGCCTTGGAGGAGTGAAACCGGAAGTCGATTTACTCCGCACAGCAGATGTTTAAGTCTCTGTCCTTGGGCAAAGACAAAACTCTTCTCAAGGATGGAAGGGTGTCTGAGGTCGT
The DNA here is from genome assembly GCF_036898095.1 of Palaemon carinicauda. Lineage (NCBI taxonomy): Eukaryota > Metazoa > Arthropoda > Malacostraca > Decapoda > Palaemonidae > Palaemon > Palaemon carinicauda. Next base: position 49,413,214 of record NC_090768.1, read on the forward strand.
TGACCTCCACAGATGAGACACCCGAAGGAAGCCTTCAGTCAGTGCGTCCAGATGGTACAACATCGAGCTTGTCCGCAAGTAGATACTTAACGACGAAAGGCCAAGGTGCCTGAGCTCGAGAGGAGGAAAGTACCCTTGATCTTCCTGTAGCTTCCTTGAACCAAACCTCGGGCCGTAACCGAGGAGGGAAAGAACCTGGTAAGCTCCCAGAGGAAGAGGTAAGCAGTCACCCCTTGTCCGATGGAGAAATCTTCAACGGAAAGCCCCCCCGCCAAAAATCCTTCCAGGGCGGGAGAAGGAGAGAGTACTCGTGCAGGAGAGGGGACCCTCGAGACCGACCTCTTGGGAACCAACTTCGCCCTGGGGGAAGTCACCACGAAGTCCACTCCTCTCTTTCTCTTCAGCGTAGGAGAGACAGCCGCTGGTTTGTTACCCTGGCCGGTGAGTGCTGGTTTCATAAACCTCATTAACGCCCGTGCCAGCGGATCAAACCATGTCTGCTGCTCCAAGGACACAGAGTCCGAAATCCTCGCTAAGGTGAAAGGGATCGGGCGATCCTTTGGAGAGGACACGACGGTTCCTGCCTGAAAAGAAGGTGGGAAGAATGCTGTACTGACCTGTCTTCGTCCTGCACTACCAACCTGTGCTTGGATGGAGGTGATCCCGAGTGCCGCCTAGGAGCACGCGTCCCTGCTGCTACCACCGGCTGTGGAATTCGCCGCGAACTATGGTCGCGCGAGGGCGAACGGTCGCGCAAAGGCGAATGGTCGCGCGGGCGCACAGGCGAGTGGTCGCGCGGGCGCACAGGCGAGTGGTCGCGCGGGCGCGCAGGCGAGTGGTCGCGCGGGCGCGCAGGCGAGCGGTCGTGAGGGCGCGCAGGCGAGCGGTCGCGAGGGCGCGCAGGCGAGCGATCGCGCGGGCGCGCAGGCGAGCGATCGCGCGGGCGAGCGATCGCGCGGGCGCGCAGGCGAGCGATCGCGCGGGCGCGCAGGCGAGCGATCGCGCGGGCGCGCAGGCGAATGGGCGTGACGGCGAGGGATCGTGCTGCCGCGTAGGTGAAGAAGATCGCTGGCGGTAAGCGATGGCGAGCAGCATGTGTAGGTGAATGATCGCGTGATAGGGTGCGATGGTGATCAGCATCCGCAAGAGGGCGATCGTTCAGGGTTGTGCGATGAGGAGCAGCATGCGAAGCGGGCAATCGTTCAGGGTTGTGCGATGGCGAGCAGCATGCGCAGGTGAATGATCGCGTGAAAGGGTGCGATGGTGATCAGCATCCGCAAGAGGGCGATCGTTCAGGGTTGTGCGATGAGGAGCAGCATGCGAAGCGGGCAATCGTTCAGGGTTGTGCGATGGCGAGCAGTATGCGCAGGTGAATGATCGCGTGAAAGGGTGCGATGGTGATCAGCATCCGCAAGAGGGCGATCGTTCAGGGTTGTGCGATGAGGAGCAGCATGCGAAGCGGGCAATCGTTCAGGGTTGTGCGATGGCGATCAGCATCCGCAGTTGAGGGTCGCGCGATGGCGATCAGCATCCGCAGTTGAGGGTCGCGCGATGGCGATCAGCATCCGCAGTTGAGGGTCGCGCGATGGCGATCAGCATCCGCAGTTGAGGGTCGCGCGATGGCGATCAGCATCCGCAGTTGAGGGTCGCGCGATGGCGATCAGCATCCGCAGTTGAGGGTCGCGCGATGGCGATCAGCATCCGCAGTTGAGGGTCGCGCGATGGCGATCAGCATCTGCAGTTGAGGGTCGCGCGATGGCGATCAGCATCCGCAGTTGAGCTAGTAGCTGGCGAACCATGTTCCTTCAGAAGTGTTGGAGAACGTTGGCGTGCCAGCTGTAACACACGTGGGCGATCCGGAGATCGCTGGCGAGCTGATGATCGCTGGCGAGCTGATGATCGCTGACGAGCTGACGATCGCTGGCGAGCTGATGATCGCTGACGAGCTGATGATCGCTGACGAGCTGATGATCGCTGACGAGCTGATGATCGCTGACGAGCAGAAGGCTACGCGTGGAAGCCCGCGCAAAGAAGAAGAGTCCTTGACCCCGACCTGAACCTAAGTTCTAGATCGCGAGGGCGAACGTGGGCGCACAGGGCACGTAACAGGAACTGCAGGGAAGATCATCTTGAAAGCGCTGACGAACAGGAGAGCGCTGACGAACAGAAGGGCGCGCAGGGAAACCCTGACACGCAAGGGAAGAACCCCCGTGGGGGCAACCCTTTGCCCCGAAGGGATCGTTGTCCGCCGGGAGACTGATGTCCGTCGGAAGACCGCTGTCCGTCGGGAAGACCGTTGTCCGTCGGGAAGACCGTTGCCCGTCGGAAGACGAGATTAGACTGCTGTCCATCTGCACCAAGACGGAAGATCGAGAAAAAGAAGTTGTAGGCTGCAAACGGAGATTCAAAAAAGGCGCCTCAAGCACCCTTATAGGGAGATGAGAGGCCCTTACGACGAGGCGGACGGAGGGCCTTACGGCGAGGGAGGCCAACAGCAACAGCAACAGAAGAAACCTCCGAAGAGGAGTCTCTATGAGTGTACTCTCTCGCGAACGAAAGAGAAACACTTCGTGGAAGAGACTGGTCAGCCAGTGACCTAAAAGGGGCAATCCTCCGAAGAGGAGATCCTGCAGTTGCCCAGCCCCTTGAGCGAAACTGCAGGTGCGACCGCTCAGCACCAAGAGCATAGTCGCACGAAAAAAAGGCAAGAGAAGAACCCCCCAAAAGAGGAAAAGCTCAAGCCTGGACAGGAAAAAACTTCCCTCGGAAGGAAAGTTATCCGCCCAAGGAGGCAAGCCTCCTGACTGTTCTAAAATGAACTGGAGAGCTGTCCGTCGACACGGGAGTACTACCAGTAGAAGGAGACACGCCCCTGACGACAATACAAGGGGGAGGCAGCAACAGCCGAATCCCCAGGACTCAACCAGACAGCTCACACCGTTGCCATATTACAGAAACGAACTAGATCGGTAACTGTAAAAAATAAAACAAATAATATTAGTACACATTCATTCCCCCGGGAAGGCTCCGAAGAGGAATCCCGAGGAAAAGGAACAAGAATTACACAATAGGCACGTGCCCTCACAACCACTTACACTCGCGGAAGGAGAGCTGTAACCAAAACAGAATTATAACAATTATAATTATGTAACTATGTAATTATGTAATTTAAAAATGAATGAACACTAAAGAAAAAAACGAAAACCCCGAAAGGAATCGTTCTACAAGCTGAAAAATTAACAACTACAATTAGATTCATAAACTAATTGAGACAAAATGTACGGCGTAGCAACCCCACCCACACGGGAAGGAAGCTACAAGGGCGTAGTAAAACATAGTAAAAGGGTGAACGACCTCAAGAGAGAGAGAGAGAGAAAGACCGAAGTCAAACTCGATCGCAACCCATAAAATTAGGCCGTGGTGGCCTAACTGCCGAGGCCTCCACGTAGATATCGTACACTACACACACACATCTGAAAAGGAAACTTACTTATTTCTATACTCAAATATATATACAAACATGAAAACATGTTTACATATATATTGAGTAAAAGAAAAGTAAGCGATTAAGTAAAGACAAAACAGACAATGGCTGCCAAGCGAGGACCAAGACAGAGACGTCTGTCACAGTCCGAGCCAAAAGTGAAAGTGAGTATTCACCTGTGTGTGAGGGGGAGGAGGGGTAGCTAGCTACCACTCCCCTACCCCCCCGCTAACTAGCGCGGGGGTAATACACCCTCGTTAAATTCTAATGGCTCGCCATTTCAGCTACGCTAAAAGTAATACCCTTTGTAAATAGCGTGGTTTGTATTTCGGTTACGGAACAAATAAATTTTTGAATATACTTACCCGATAATCATGTAGCTGTCAACTCTGTTGCCGACAGAAATCTACGGTCGGGATACGCCAGCGATCGCTATACAGGTGGGGGTGAACACCACAGCGCCATCTGTGGTCAGGTACTCCAGTACTTCTTGTCAACACCACCTCAATTTTTTCCTCGGTCCACTGGTTCTCTATGGGGAGGAAGGGTGGGTCAATTAAATCATGATTATCGGGTAAGTATATTCAAAAATTTATTTTACTAATGAAAATAACATTTTTCAATATTAATCTTACCCGATAATCATGTAGCTGATTCACACCCAGGGTGGTGGGTGGAGACCAGCATACATGTTAACAAAGAAGCTAAGTATCCCGTATTTTATTTTATTAGTTATTCAAAAATAACATAAAATAAATAAGTACCTGGTAAGGAAGACGACTTGAACCATTACTCTGCCTTTATTAAGTACGTCTTCCTTACTGAGCGTAGCGGTCCTCTTAGGATGCTGAACGACTCTTAGGTGCTGAAGTATAAAGGGCTGCAACCCATACTAAAGGACCTCATCACAACCTTTAACCTCGGCGCTTCTCAAGAAAGAATTGACCACCCGCCAAATCAACAAGGATGTGGAAGGCTTCTTAGCTGACCGTACAACCCATAAAAAGTATTCAAGAGAAAGGTTAAAAAGGTTATGGGATTATGGGAATGTAGTGGCTGAGCCCCCGCCTACTACTGCATTCGTTGCTACGAATGGTCCCAGGGTGTAGCAGTTCTCGTAAAGAGACTGGACATCTTTGAGATAGAATGATGCGAACACTGACTTGCTTCTCCAATAGGTTGCATCCATAACACTCTGCAGAGAACGGTTCTGTTTGAGGGCCACTGAAGTAGCCACAGCTCTCACTTCATGTGTCCTTACCTTCAGCAAAGCAAGGTCTTCTTCCGTCAGATGAGAATGTGCTTCCCTAATCAGGAGCCTGAATAGGTAAGAAACTGAGTTCTTAGACCTTGGAAGAGAAGGCTTCTTGATAGCACACCATAAGGCTTCTGATTGTCCTCGTAAAGGTTATGACCTTTTTAGATAGTACCTAAGAGCTCTAACTGGGCAAAGTACTCTCTCCAGTTCGTCCCCCACCAAGTTGGATAGGCTTGGGATCTCGAACGACTTAGGCCAAGGACGTGAAGGAAGCTCGTTTTAGCAAAAAACCGAGCTGCAAGGAACATGTAGCCGTTTCAGATGTGAAAACTATGTTCCTGCTGAAGGCGTGGATCTCACTTACTCTTTTAGCTGTTGTCAAGCACACGAGGAAAAGAGTTTTTAATGTGAGGTCCTTAAAAGAGGCTGATTGGAGAGGTTCAAATCTTGATGACATAAGGAACCTTAGGACCACGTCTAGATTCCAGCCTGGAGTGGACAACCGACGTTCCTTTGAGGTCTCAAAAGACCTAAGGAGGTCCTGTAGATCTTTGTTGGTGGAAAGATCCAAGCCTCTGTGGCGGAAAACCGCTGCCAACATACTTCTGTAACCCTTAATCGTAGGAGCTGAAAGGGATCTTACGTTCCTTAGATGTAACAGGAAGTCAGCAATCTGGGTTACAGTGGTACTGGATGAGGAAACTGCATTGGCCTTGTACCAGCTTCGGAAGACTTCCCCTTTAGACTGATAGACTCTGAGAGTGGATGTCCTCCTTGCTCTGGCAATCGCTCTGGCTGCCTCCTTCGAAAAGCCCCTAGCTCTTGAGAGTCTTTCGAAAGTCTGAAGGCAGTCAGACGAAGAGCGTGGAGGTTTGGATGTACCTTCTTTACGTGAGGTAGACGTAGAAGGTCCACTCCTAGAGGAAGAGTCCTGGGAATGTCGACCAGCCATTGCAGTACCTCTATGAACCATTCTCTCGCGGGCCAGAGCGGAGCCAACCAACGTCAGCCATGTCCCTTTGCGAGAGGCGAACTTCTGAAGTACCCTGTTGACAATCTTGAACGGCGGGAATGCATACAGGTCGAGATGGGACCAATCCAGCAGAAAAGCATCCACGTGAACTGCTGCTGGGTCTGGAATCGGAGAACAATACAACGGGAGTCTCTAGGTTATCGAGGTAGCGAACAGATCTATGGTTGGCTGACCCCACAGGGCCCAAAGTCTGCTGCAAACATTCTTGTGAAGGGTCCACTCTGTGGGGATGACCTGACCCTTCCGGCTAAGGCGATCTGCCATGACATTCATATCGCCCTGAATGAACCTCGTTACCAGCGTGAGCTTTCGATCTTTTAACCAGATGAGGAGGTCCCTTGCGATCTAGAACAACTTCCACGAATGAGTCCCTCCCTGCTTGGAGATGTAAGCCAAGGCTGTGGTGTTGTCAGAGTCCACCTCCACCACCTTGTTAAGCTGGAGGGACTTGAAGTTTATCAAGGCCAGATGAACCGCCAACAGCTCCTTGCAATAGATGTGAAGTGTCCTTAGCTCCTGATTCCATGTTCCCGAGCATTCCTGTCCGTCCAAAGTCGCACCCCAGCCCGTGTCTGATGCGTCAGAGAAGAGACGGCGGTCGGGTTTCTGAACAGCCAAAGGTAGACTTCCTTGAGAAGAAAGCTGTTCTTTCACCACGTGAGAGTAGACCTCCTCTCTTCGGAAACAGGAACTGAGATCGTCTCTAGCGTCATGTCCTTTATCCAGTGAGCCGCTAGATGATACTGAAGGGGGCGGAGGTGGCGTCTCCCTAACTCGATGAACAGGGCCAGCGATGAAAGTGTCCCTGTTAGACTCATCCACTACCTGACTGAGCATCGGTTCCTTCTCAGCATGCTCTGGATGCAATCTAGGGCTTAGTAGATCCTTGGGGCCGACGGAAAAGCCCGAAAAGCTCGACTCTGAAGATCCATACCCAGGTAGACAATGGTCTGGGATGGGACGAGCTGGGACTCCTCAAAATTGACCAGGAGGCCCAGTTCCTTGGTCAGATCCATAGTCCATCTGAGAATCTCCAGACAGCGACGACTTGTGGGAGCTCTTAAAAGCTAGTCGTCTGACGGAGCTGGACACAAGATCATGGTACTGCTGCACAGTCTGTGAACTGTCAAACATGGGGAAGCGAGGAAGTACAGCGACAACCCGAAGCTGTCTAGACTGTCTGGGTCGTACAGACAACTCCTTATCGGGTTGCTGAGGTTGCCGCACTGCGTCACAACAAGTCACTTCTGCTGGTTGTTGAACGTCTTCCCAGTGACACACTGACTCCGTAAACAAAAAATCCTCTAACAAGGACTAAGCTTGGACTGCATGTCTTGCAACAAAGCTCAAGGTCTATGGGAGCAGGTGTGGTAACAGACGGGGTTAGCGACTGAAGTGGAACCATTACCCTCCCTGGAAGCATGTTATGCTTAAATAAAAGTCCATAGGAGGCTAAGCAGCTAAAGGCTCCTCTCCAAATGACAGAGTCCTCAAGGGAATATCAGAAGGAGGGAGAATAGCACTTTCTCATCTACAGGAACCATATCCGAGAAAAGCTAAGTTCTCTCAGTGAGGGTTTCACTGGTGCAAAAGCAGCAGACTAGAAGGCAACGTTATGAAACTGCTTGACAGTCTAGTGAGTTGGCAACAACCAAAGATGTGTGACTGAGGAGCATGCGGTAAGGTATGCAGAGCATGCTGTATGTAGAGCATGCTGTAAGGTAAGCAGAGCATGTTGCATGGCGTGCGGCTTATGCTGCATGGGATGAGGCTCATGCTGCATGGGATGAGGCTCATGCTGCATGGTATGAGGCTCATGCTGCATGGGATGAGGCTCATGCTGCAAGGGATGAGGCTCATGCCGCATGCGTTGAGGAGGATGCCGCATGCGTTGAGGAGGATGCCGCATAGTATGAGGCTCCTGCCTCATGGGTTGAGGCGGTTGCCGCATAGCATGAGGCTCCTGCCTCATGGTTTGAGGAGGATGCCGCATAGCATGAGGCTCCTCATAGCATGAGACTCCTGCCTCATGGGTTGAGGAGGATGCCGCATAGCATGAGGCTCCTGCCTCATGGGTTGAGGAGGATGCCGCATAGCATGAGACTGCCTCATGGGTAGAGGAGGTTTCCGCATAGCATGAGGCTCCTGCCTCATGGGTTGAGGAGGATGCCGCATAGCATGAGGCTCCTGCCTCATGGTTTGAGGAGGATGCCGCATAGCATGAGGCTCCTGTGAGGTTCCTGCCTCAAGAGTTGCGTCTGCCTCAAGGGTTGAGGAGGTAGCTGCGCAGAGAGAGGCTCATGCTGTGAAGAATGCGGTTGCTGCATGCGTTGAGGCGGCTGCCTCATAGCATGAGGTTCCTGCCTCAAGAGTTGCGTCTGCCTCAAGGGTTGAGGAGGTGGCTGCGCAGAGAGAGGCTCTTGCCTCAAGAGTTGAGGCTCTTGCCTCAAGAGTTGAGGTTCTTGCCTCAAGAGTTGAGGCTCTTGCCTCAAGAGTTGAGGTTCTTGCCTCAAGAGTTGAGGCTCTTGCCTCAAGAGTTGAGGTTCTTGCCTCAAGAGTTGAGGCTCTTGCCTCAAGAGTTGAGGTTCTTGTCTCAAGAGTTGAGGCTCTTGCCTCAAGAGTTGAGGTTCTTGCCTCAAGAGTTGAGGCTCTTGCCTCAAGAGTTGAGGTTCTTGCCTCAAGAGTTGAGGCTCTTGCCTCAAGAGTTGAGGCGGTTGCCGCATAGCATGAGGCTCCTGCCTCAAGGAAAGTGGAGGTTGCTGCATAGCGCTGGTACCTGGCAACTCCCAATGCGGCAGCTCACGCATGGAGGCAGGAGGAGCCTCAACATCATACGTCTGGCAGGGTGGACTGCGCAGAGGTGGAGGAGCGCTCGCAGGAGGAGGTGTGCTAACCTTCTCTGCCTGAAACTCCTGCATCAACACCGCAAGCTGAGACTGCATTGTCTGCAGCATAGACCGCTAGAGTTTAAGAAAGACAACAACAAACGGAGCTACTGTCCGTTGAGACTGAGGGTCTAAAACAGCTGGTGCGGCAACAGACGGAGTTACTGCCTGTTGCGATACCACCTTGCCTCTCTGGGAGGTGTGCAGTTGTCGTACTGCAGCAAGTCCGAACTGACCCAGTGCTAATGGCACCACCTAGGAGTTGGACTTGCGCGGAAGGGACCGACTTGCACTTAAAAGCTGCAAGATTTGGTCCATGGTTTCTGCGAGAAACCTCTTCCGCAGACGAGGAATAAAAGGGCTCTCTCGTCTTTGTGTGGGTGGGGTGATCACGTCGGCTACGTGAGTTGGTTACACCCGAAACCACGGAGGGAAACGTCTGTTCGTCGATCAAGGCCTGATGAACCCATAAGTCCTTCGACGTTACTTCTCCCCTGCTTGGGAGCTTGTAAGAGGTCCCAGACTAGGCGAACAACTGGCACGAACAGACGAACCCTCGAACGCAACACTGTAACACTTTGCGCTTATCACTTTATCACTTTTGATTTTCTGTTTGCACTTATTTCACTGAACTCGAAACTTTAAGTGGTTTGTACCTGAAACACGCAATTCTATCCTTCATTAAAAGTTAGTAATTGCGAAAACAGTATTACAATGTAACAGAAAAACATAATGAAAGATAAATAATTCAGTGGCTGGAAAAGAGACTAAACACTAGATCAAATAAACTACGTTTAAAATCTCTCACCGCCTAAAGCCTGAGAACAAGAATAAAACTCTAGAAACGTTTACCTTCTTCCCCTAAAGAGACTAGGGAGAAGAGCAAAAACGATAACAACGTTACCCGCTTGAACGAAACGTTTATCCTCCTCTCTCTCCCTCCATCTCTATCTCTCTCTCTCTTGACTTAGAACCTGAGAGATGAGCCCAATTATATATATCGTTAAAACATATTATTGTTAAAGGAAAAAAAAAAAAAAAACTGAAAGATTTCCCAAATAAAAAGTTTCTTTATTAGAATTAAAACCATTTAAGCTAAGAAAGAATGAACAAAACGATAGAATCGTTCTACTCTTACTGCAACGTGACACCGTGAATACTCTCTCTTTATCGTAACGATAGAGCGCAAGTTGAACGTTCTGAACGTCAACAACTGCAGAGACAAAACAAAACGTTAGTTCAACTTTGAAAACAGTACGAGACTATCAAAGAAATTCTTTCAAAAACATTAAAATAGCAAGAAAAGACCGCCTACTATTAGGAAAGGTCGAATATAAACAAATATAAAAATTAATTTTAATAAGTTTATAATAAAAGGAAGTTAATCGAAGAGGCCTATAAAAGGCGGAGAGATATAAAATAAATCTATAACTTTTGTTAAGCAAAATTAAGAAAGAGAGTCTATACTCTCTTCGACACCAACACTTCCGTCTAAGGGAAGGGTCGGCCATTAAAAGTGAAAGAGAGTTCATACTCTCTTCGTCACCAAAATTAAATCAAAAATTAAATCAAATTAATTCCAAAAACTTGCTAAGCTAATGATAAAGCTTCCTGAATAGCGAAGGCTAAACTCTAGAGCAAATACATCACCAAATCGTGAGCAATAACTCCAGAATCAACAGCGTATCCATGTAGGTCTAGCCGGAGGCACGACAGAGGAAAAATTGAGGTGGTGTTGACAAGAAGTACTGGAGTACCTGACCACAGATGGCGCTGTGGTGTTCACCCCCACCTGTATAGCGATCGCTGGCGTATCCCGACCGTAGATTTCTGTCGGCAACAGAGTTGACAGCTACATGATTATCGGGTAAGATTAATATTGAAAAAAATCATTTAAATTATTCTTAAGATTTCATACATTTTCTAACGAAAAAAATGTTGACTTAATCATACCATAATTATGTAAAAATTATTTTTTAACCACAATTGTAAACAAATTGTAAAGAAATGTATGAAATGGTACTTCCCAGCAAAAATATAAAAGGAACCTCTATTCACAGTTTGAATACCTGTTTCTTAGACCTATAATCATTTACTTCACGAGACACCTATTTGATGCCCTCCACCATTAGACTGTACAATAAATGTGCAACTTATACTGCATTAGAATTACTAAATGAAGGGTAACCCTTATAACCTCAAGAAGTATGTTATAAATCACCATAAATCAATCTTTTTCAACATAAAAAAAAACAGATATATGTACTGTATAATCAACACTTATGAATGCCCTAAAATTATTCTTCAAGAAAAAAAAAAATGTTGCTTAGGTCCGACTAATGTGGATGATCAAAGGTCTACTCAAATATCATAATTTTTAATAATTGATTTGTATTTTTCTCAACTATACTTTGAAAACCTGAGTCCTTAAATAGGAGTATGATTTCAGCAAAGCTGGAAACTCGGCTCTTAAAATTTATAAAAAGTGTCAGTAGTTACTAGCGGGTAGAGAGGAACCCCCCTACTGGTTGGCCACTTTGGCCTTCAACTAAGAATACATGGCAGTTGATGAGGAAAGTAAAACTTAAAGGACCCAGGTTTGTATAGTTAGGAAAAATCCAAATTACTTTTTTAAAAATTTTATTTGATTATACACTGATACAAAGCCTCATTCTTTAACAGGAGACATCCTTATAAGGGAGGAAGTTCCTATAACAAAACTAGCTAGTTTAAAATCCTGGACTTATCCTTTACCCTTATTAGGGAGGAAGTTCCTATAACAAAACTGGGGGGTTTAAAATCCTGGACTTATCCTTTATCCTTATTAGGGAAGAAGTTCCTATAACAAAACTGGGTGGTTTAAAATCCCAGGATGCCAAACACTTGGACCCAAAGAGGTGCAGGAGTACTGTATTGATCTGAAAAAATACAGGCTAGATATGTTTTACTCATGATCAAGGATGAACACATCTTTATAAGGCACAGTCTGCTAACCAGAGATATTTTATGATCAGTGTTTTAAAAAGTTGGATTTACCGTATCTTGTAAAAAAGTTAAATTCTAATACAGTATAGGACTAATACAAGATGTCTTGTAATCCAGTGTTGTTTTAAGACTACTCAGAGATATCTCATGCTATATCATACTTTTGGCAGCGGTACTTGCTGCTGGAGGTCGTGAGTCATTGAGAAAAAAAAATTTTCACTCGTACGTATCATCAGTAGCACTTCAACTGTCATCCAATTTGCTTTTATTTTTTTTTTGCTTCTTTTTGCCTGTTCTTATGTGTCTTGATGTTTTGCTTGTCATCTTAGACTGTTTATATGTTATATTCTTTATTTACAACTTTTCTGTTGTATCTTTTGATAGTTATTCCCTCGACTACTTTGAGTATTTTGAGATACATCAAGTAACAAGCAATCTTGAGATATCATTTGTTTGTTTTATACCTACTTTTCACCTGTTAAGTTTGGTTGTTTTATTTCACTTCTTAGACTTTATATGTTAAATTATTAACTCAATACATTGATTCAGTGTTCTTGACCATTTTTTAACACATCTGAGTATATATATTTTTTTTTACATCAAGTATTCACCATAAATAGCACTCCAGTCATTATATCCCCGGAAACAATATTTGATAGACCATCGATTTCAAAAATACTCTACCCGTTATTCAGGACTGCATTTTCCCATTGACATTCCTCCTACTCCCAAAAAGATATTTCCCATAAGACAATGTGTCATCTGTTCTAAAAAAGAAAAAGGGGTGGGGGGACACTATGGGAAAACCAATCAGACAAGTCTCTAACCAAAGACAGTGGAAGACCATGGTACAGAGGCTATGGCAATTCCCAAGACTACAATGGTTTGATTTTGGAGTCTCCTTCTCTTAGAAGAGCTGCTTATCATAGCTGAAGAGTCTCTTCTACCCTTAACAAGTGGGATATAGCCATTAAAAAATTACAGTGTAGTAATTTACCCCTTGATTGAAGAAAAAAAATTTGGTTATCTTAGTGTTGTCAGGTGTATGAGAAACGAGGAAATGTGTAAAGAATAGGCCAGACTATTCAATGTATGTACATATAGGCAAAGAAAAAATTAGCTGTAACCAGAGAGGGATCCAATGCAGTACTACAGTATCTGGCCAGTCAAAGGACCCAATACCTTTAGCCATAGTATCTCGATGTGCTCCTATCCTTATGAGCACTCTGGTAGGAGAGATGGCAAAAATATATTTTCACTACTGCAACCTGAATGGCGCTGTTGCACAGATGGACCCATTTGTCCCTATGTGCTTGCTCACACAGGAGTCACCAAGACGTGAGAGTGACTGTACTCTTGCCCTTTTATGTACAGGAGTCACCAAGAGTTGAGTGACTGTATTATAGCCCCTTAATGAACAGGAGAGATTTGTCTCTGCAGGATATTCACACTTACGAGAGCATATACCGAGGAGTATGCGTGAGTACAAGTTTCAATCTCAGTAGCCAGTTTATCTTCTGAAGAATGTAAGTGCTTTGTAGTGAGTAATCTCATTCGAGAATTCTTTTTCCAATTACTTACTGTGGAGCACTACCACAAAAATGCATATACTGCATATATTGTACATATACGACAATTCCTCTTCCGAGAAGTGGGAACGCATAATCGTGACCAAGAAACTTCATCAGTAAATTCTTTATCAAAAGGAAGTGAGTACTCTGTAATTCACGTGAGCCTTAGCAAGCAGGTGAGAATGAGTATCAACCTCATAATAGCAATCATCTTTCAAGTAGTGGGTGCACTCCTAAGCATATGAGCAAGTGTGAAGATTCATCTTCACGAGCTAGATCTCTTCAGGAGCCTAATAATGCTCCTGGGATACTTGTACACAAAAAGTGAGGATTAACAAGAGTTAGCTCTTCTTCAGACAAGTATGTACCCTATGGAGCTTGTGTGCATGCCATAGCATGCTCACGAGGAGAAGGAACTACTTCAAGATATTCAGGTGTGTAAGAGTGCTCTGGGATATAAAAGAGCATGGGAATGAGGATTCACCTCAAGATCTGATTCATTATTAGAGGCATAAGTGCATTCTGAGCATTCATGGGCATCTTATTGTGCTAGCAATCGTGAGTTTCAACTCCATATAGGTACAGTAGTAGGTTGGCCAGGGCACCAGCCACCCATTGAGATCCTACCGCTAGAGAGTTATTCAGTCCTTTGACTGGCCAGACAATACTACTGTACATTGGATCCCTCTCTCTGGTTATGGCTTTTTTCTCTTGCATACACATGCACTGAATAGTCTGGCCTATTCTTTACACATTCTCCTGTCCTCATAAACCTGACAACAATGACATTACCAGACAATTCTTCGCTCAAGGGGTTAACTACTGCAATGTAATTGTTCAGTGGCTATTTTCCTCTAAGTAAGGGTTGAAGACAGACTTTAGCTATGGTAAGGAGCTCTTCTAGAAGGAAACTCCAATATAAGACCATTGTTCTCTAGTCTTGGATAATGCCATAGCCTCTGTACCATGGTCTTCCACTATCTTGGGTTAGAGTTCTCTTGCTTGAGGGTACACTCAGGAACACTATTCCATCTTATTTATCTTCTTGCTTTTTTAATTTTTTAGTTTATATTTGAAAGATCCATTTTAATACTGTTATTGTTCTTAAAATATTTTGTTTTAATTGTTCATTATTTTTCTTATAGCTCATTTATTTCCTTTCCTCACTGGGTTATTTTTCCCTATTGTAGCCCTTGGGCTATCTTATAGCATCTTGCTTTTCCAACTAGGGTTGTAGCTCAACTAGTAATAATAATAATAATAATAATATGAAAATTCTTTGTCCGAACAAACCGTACACTCTTTTACGTTTACGCGCATGTAAGGAAGAGGTTTAGTCTCATTAAAAAACTCTTCTACTGAAGAGAGAGCTTGCCACACAAAAGTCTTCATTATTTCCTGAGTGTTTATTTCTACCTTTTTGGAATGACTCCTGCAATCCAGCCTCAGAAGAGATGTAACCACCCTAACTGGTGGTGCCTTTTTCATGACTGTATGAATGGAAGGCCACTGGATAGGCAGAGAAGCACTCTCCTTTGGGTTAGCACCCAAAGGAGAGGTTGAAATGTCCTTGGGAAGGGAGAGGGGGGGAGCCAACAGCTTTTTCTTTTTCCAGTTGTCATCATATCAGGTGGAGATGGAACTACTGCAGTTGAGGACCTGTCATCAACTACAACTACAGTAGGGGTTAATGTCAGGCACAGGGAAGTCCTATGGGTATTTGCTACAATTTTTCCATGGAGAGAATGCCCTTCAACTTTAAAGAAGGCCACAAGGTCTTCTGAGCCAAGGACTTGGCCTTGTCAATGTTAGACTCACTATGGAGTGAAGGGTAGGATTCACCTAATCCCCTGGGGGAATCAGGTTTAACCACCTCACACTACACTAGTGGATATGGAAGATCCGGGTCATTCTGATTTTTAGCCGATCCCCGAGGGGAGGAAGACAGAAAAGGCTTACTGACAGAATACCTGAAGGCAACAGAAGAGAACTAGCAGATTTTCTGGCCTCGAGGAAGACCCTAAAAGAGAAGTCATGCTTTGCCTTTTTCCATCTCTTGCCATATTCTGCTTTACCCATTGCAGTGACAACTATTCATTATACTCTTTACATAGGGAAGTTCATGAGCAACCATGCCCACAAGGACACAAGGAATGGGGGTCAACATTACTCCTGCTCATGAAGGTACCGCACTTTCGGCTAGCGATTCCAGGGCAGGAGAGCATGCCGTTTCTCCATTCTGCGAACAGCAGACATGCTATGTAAAGAAAAAAATTAAAGCAGTCAGGTTAGGGAGATAGAGAGTACACCCATACTGCTCAGCGATTGAATTCAAAGGGGCTTAACGGTGTACTGTACTTGTAAGGAAGTGGGGATTCCTCGCCAGTTCTCAAAAACTGACACCTCGTTACAGATTTTAACACTGAGTTTCCAGCTTCATTAGATAAGGTTTTGTATCTGTTTAGGAACAAAGGACATTTCGCCACTAGCAAATGCTATAAAATTCTTGCTGAACTTTCATATACTTAATTGTGAGATTATAAATCATGAAAAATGTTATTTTCATTAGTAAAATAAATTTTTGAATATACTTACCCGATGATCATGTAGCTGTCAACTCCGTTGCCCGACAGAAATCTACGGTCGGGATACGCCAGCGATCGCTATCCAGGTGGGGGTGTACACAACAGCGCCATCTGTGAGTAGGTACTCAAGTACTTCTTGTCAACAAGAACTCAATTTTCTCCTCGGTCCACTGGTTCTCTATGGGGAGGAAGGGCGGGTTCTTTAATTCATGATCATCGGGTAAGTATATTCAAAAATTTATTTTACTAATGAAAATAACATTTTTCAATATTAATCTTACCCGATGATCATGTAGCTGATTCACACCCAGGGTGGTGGGTGGAGACCAGCATACATGTTAACAAAGAAGCTAAGTATCCCGTATTTCATTTTATCAGTTATTCAAAATAACAAACATAAAATAAATAAGTACCTGGTAAGGAAGTCGACTTGAACTATTACTCTGCCTTTTTTAAGTACGTCTTCCTTACTGAGCCTAGCGGTCCTCTTAGGATGCTGAACGACTCCTAGGTGCTGAAGTATAAAGGGCTGCAACCCATACTAAAGGACCTCATCACAACCTCTAACCTAGGCGCTTCTCAAGAAAGAATTTGACCACCCGCCAAATCAACCAGGATGCGGAAGGCTTCTTAGCCGACCGTACAACCAAAAGAACAACAATAAAAAGTATTCAAGAGAAAGGTTAAAAAGGTTATGGGATTATGGGAATGTAGTGGCTGAGCCCTCACCTACTACTGCACTCGCTGCTACGAATGGTCCCAGGGTGTAGCAGTTCTCGTAAAGAGACTGGACATCTTTGAGATAGAATGATGCGAACACTGACTTGCTTCTCCAATAGGTTGCATCCATAACACTCTGCAGAGAACGGTTCTGTTTGAAGGCCACTGAAGTAGCAACAGCTCTCACTTCATGTGTCCTTACCTTCAGCAAAGCAAGGTCTTCTTCCTTCAGATGAGAGAATGTGCTTCTCTAATCAGAAGCCTGATGTAGTAAGAAACTGCGTTTTTAGACATCGGTAGAGAAGGCTTCTTGATAGCACACCATAAAGCTTCAGATTGTCCTCGTAATGGCTTTGACCTTCTTAAATAGTACCTAAGAGCTCTAACTGGGCAAAGTACTCTCTCTAGTTCGTTCCCCACCAAGTTGGACAGGCTTGGGATCTCGAACGACTTAGGCCAAGGACGGGAAGGAAGCTCGTTTTTAGCCAAAAAACCGAGCTGCAAGGAACATGTAGCCGTTTCAGATGTGAAACCTATGTTCCTGCTGAAGGCGTGGATCTCACTTACTCTTTTAGCTGTTGCTAAGCACACGAGGAAAAGAGTTTTTAATGTGAGGTCCTTAAAAGAGGCTGATTGGAGCGGTTCAAATCTTGATGACATTAGGAACCTTAAAACCACGTCTAGATTCCAGCCTGGAGTGGACAACCGACGTTCCTTTGAGGTCTCAAAAGACCTAAGGAGGTCCTGTAGATCTTTGTTGGTAGAAAGATCCAAGCCTCTGTGGCGGAATACCGCTGCCAACATACTTCTGTAACCCTTGATCGTAGGAGCTAATAGGGATCTTACGTTCCTTAGATGTAACAGGAAGTCAGCAATCTGGGTTACAGTGGTACTGGTTGAGGAAACTGCATTGGCCTTGCACCAGCTTCGGAAGACTTCCCATTTAGACTGATAGACTCTGAGAGTGAATGTCCTCCTTGCTCTGGCAATCGCTCTGGCTGCCTCCTTCGAAAAGCCTCTAGCTCTTGAGAGTCTTTCGATAGTCTGAAGGCAGTCAGACGAAGAGCGTGGAGGTTTAGGTGTACCTTCTTTACGTGAGGTTGACGCAGAAGGTCCACTCTTAGAGGAAGAGTCCTGGGAACGTCGACTAGCCATTGCAGTACCTCGGTGAACCATTCTCTCACGGGCCAGAGGGGAGCAACCAACGTCAGCCGTGTCCCTTTGTGAGAGGCGAACTTCTGAAGTACCCTGTTGACAATCTTGAACGGCGGGAACGCATACAGGTCGAGATGGGACCAATCCAGCAGAAAGGCATCCACGTGAACTGCTGCTGGGTCTGGAATCGGAGAACAATACATCGGGAGCCTCTTGGTCATCGAGGTAGCGAATAGATCTATGGTTGGCTGACCCCACAGGGCCCATAGTCTGCTGCAAACATTCTTGTGAAGGGTCCACTCTGTGGGGATGACCTGACCCTTCCAGCTGAGGCGATCTGCCATGACATTCATATCGCCCTGAATGAACCTCGTTACCAGCGAAAGCTTTCGATCTTTTGACCAAATGAGGAGGTCCCTTGCGATCTCGAACAACTTCCTCGAATGAGTCCCTCCCTGCTTGGAGATGTAAGCCAAGGCTGTGGTGTTGTCGGAGTTCACCTCCACCACCTTGTTTAGCTGGAGGGACTTGAAGTTTATCAAGGCCAGATGAACCGCCAACAACTCCTTGCAATTGATGTGAAGTGTCCTTTGCTCCTGATTCCATGTGCCCGAGCATTCCTGTCCGTCCAGTGTCGCACCCCAGCCCGTGTCCGATGCGTCCGAGAAGAGACGGTGGTCGGGGGTCTGAACAGCCAATGGTAGACCTTCCTTGAGAAGAATGCTGTTCTTCCACCACGTTAGAGTAGACCTCATCTCTTCGGAAACAGGAACTGAGACCGTCTCTAGCGTCATGTCCTTTATCCAGTGAGCAGCTAGATGATACTGAAGGGGGCGGAGGTGGAGTCTCCCTAACTAGATGAACAGGGCCAGCGATGAAAGTGTCCCTGTTAGACTCATCCACTGCCTGACTGAACATCGGTTCCTTCTCAGCATGCTCTGGATGCAATCTAGGGCTTGATTGATCCTTGGGGCCGACGGAAAAGCCCGAAAAGCTCGACTCTGAATCTCCATACCCAGATAGACAATGGTCTGGGATGGGACGAGCTGGGACTTCTCTATATTGACCAGGAGGCCCAGTTCCTTGGTCAGATCCATAGTCCATCTGAGATTCTCCAGACAGCGACGACTTGTTGGAGCTCTTAAAAGCCAGTCGTCTAAATAGAGGGAGGCTCTGATGTCTGCCAAGTGAAGGAATTTCGCAATATGTTATTATCATTAGTAAAATAAATTTTTGAATATACTTACCCGATAATCATGTAGCTGTCAACTCCGTTGCCCGACAGAATTCTACGGAAGGGATACGTCAGCGATCACTATACAAGAAGGGGGTGTACTCACCAGCGCCACCTGTGGCCAGGTACTGCAGTACTTCTTGTTGACACCACCTCAATTTTTCCTCGGTCCACTGGTTCTCTATGGGGAGGAAGGGTGGGTCAATTAAATCATGATTATCGGGTAAGTATATTCAAAAATTTATTTCTGGGTCGAACCTGTGACGGCCGGCGAAAAAGTCCTTCTTTGTACTTTTTCTGATATAAATCTTCCAAATATACCAGAGAAAATTAAAAGCATGGAATGCAGAGGTTACAACCCTCGCGCGAGCACCTTGTTGGTGTCGTATATCTAACAAGGGCGTTTGTAAAACACTATTCACAGGCTGTCTTCCATTTAGATAATCCCTTCATCAAAGGGGGAGGGCCGTGACAGGCCCTAGAGAATACAGTTGGGTTACCCTACCGACACCCACCACTCGCGCTCACTAGGTCATCCTTCTATTTTGGACTAGCCAGCAAAGTTGATAAGTGTTTTGCCCAGTGTTTTTCGAAGTGATTGTCGTTAATTCAACATGACTGACGTTGATACTTCACCCTTACCAATGTTAAGTACCATAGTTTGTTTTGGCAGCTTTTGACAGTACCGGGCATTTGTTCTGTTTCCAATATGGTGGTTTTTAGTTTTGGAAGCGATTGTCTTGCCGAGGTATCGGCAGCCATTTTGGGTTATGTTCGCTTCGGTAAATATTCTAGTTAATTTTGCCCATCTGGTACTCTGTCATCTTGGTTATATCACTTACGTTTTATGGCCTTTTAGTGTTATCATTAATTTTTACTATGGTATTTATTTGCTTGCAAGTCCAATTTGGACCTACGAAGAATAGCGATTTAAAGAATAGCGAATTAAAGTTTAGCGATTTAGTCTGTTAGTTTGTTCTCGCCTCAGAGGCTTCGATTTAGACTATATCCTTGTTTTTTTGTTACGTTATTCTTCGTTCTTGGTTATTACTAAGAAAAGCAATCAATTTTATTAATGTTCTTGTTTTATTGTGTGATGTTAGTTTTTTATTATGTAACCTTGAGAGCGAAAACAGAGACTGCTCGTTCCCTGTTCTACAGATATGAGTTATTCCTTCTCTCGTTTTCTTTGTTAGCTCGAGTAAGAGAGGTGAATTTCCCGTTCTCCGTTTTTATACGATCACGAGTTATTCAAGCCTCCTCTTAGTATCAGAGTTGATGATAGTACGTTTAATATTATAAACGTTTTTATTGATGTGGTTACTGTTAATATAGCTAACAATATTAATAGGTACGTTAGTGTATGAGTCATTAATTGGGGTCGTTTTATACCGACACCCTTAGCTCCGAAGTTATGCTTAGCTCCGCCTTGAGTTATGCTCCGTTATATGGATACTCATTGGGTGAGAACTAGTTAACGTTCAGGAGCAGATTTTGGAGTGCAACGGTGTAATCCGGCACTCGGACTCCGGCTGAAGCCTTTTACACACGAACCTTTGTCATGTTTGATCATAATTACACCGTTACGGCCGGCTTCACGGGAGATAACACAATCATTCATTGAGGTTAATGTTATCGTACCGGGAACGGTCACGATATCACGGTGACGGGCCTTTGCTACCGGATCTCCGGTACAAACAGAGATCAAGCAGACGGCCAGAACCGGAGTTAACAATGTGATACCGATGAAGACTAAACAGTTTCATTATTACGGTCCCTTTTTCATCGAATCTCCGGCTTCACTGGAGATAACACAAACATTCAGTATTAGAGAATGTTATCGTACCGCTGAGGATCACGTTTTCACGATGACGGACCTTTGTCACTAGTTCTCCGTTACAAACAGAGATCAATCAGACGATCAGAATCAGGGTATGAACCCCTTTTTCATAAATAATCACAATATCGTTATTACGTTCCTTTTCATCGAATCTCCGGCTTAACCGGATATCGTACAGGCGATCAGCATTGAGGTTAATATTAGTTTTCCTCTGGTGTTCACGTTGTCACTATGACGGACCTTTCTACCGGGGATTGTTACCGGAGCTCCGTTACAGACAGAGCTCACTCAGACCACGGGTGGCCAATCTCTTGTTTTGCTGTAAAGGAAAGGATTTAACATGAATACAAAGTAAACTGTACTTACTTTAATGACACTTTGAATTTGCGTTGGTAATATTCATTAGTTATTCTTGAAAGTCCAAATAAAAATATATGAACATAACTATGCCTATATTTATGCATATATTTAATTCTAACTATGTATAAATATGGATAAATATCCATACAACATCGTGTTCAAATAGAAATAAATTGATTATGCCTATATTTATGCATTTTCAATTCTAACTATGCCTAAATATGAATAAATATCCATACAACATAGTGTTCAAATAGAAATAAATTGATTGTGCCTATATTTGTGCATATTCAATTCTAACTATACCTAAATATGAATAAATATTCATACAACATCGTGTTCAAATAGAAATAAATTGATTATGCCTATATTTATACATATTCAATTCTAACTATGCCTAAATATGAATAAATATCCATACAACATAGTGTTCAAATAGAAATAAGTTTCCACTCAGTACTGGGAACCAAACGTTGGCCCCTTCTAATGAAGGGCCGGGTCGAGACTAACCATGCCATGAGAGGCTATCTACTGTTCCTTGAAACTCTGGTCAGTGAACAGATGAATCAATAGAATACTAATAGCCAGTAAATAATGTTAGACCCGGTTCTGAACGTCTGAGTCAGGGGTGGCCAACCTGTGGCGGATGCGCCAACAGTGTCACATTTCATGAATACAAGTGTCGAACTATACCCCAAAAGATAGTACATTAAATGATTTTTCTTTAAAAATGATTTTTATGAGTTGTACAGTTGATCCCAGCCTGTGAATAGGATCACTAACCAAAGTTCAAGGAACATCCAGACTTATGTCCCCTTTCTTTTACAGAAGGTTCGCCTACATGGTTCCCGTCAGGATGATGATGAATCTCTCTGGCCTGCAAGAGAGGCTCTCCGCCCTTGGTTATCAAGGTTGGGAAGAAATGCTCCATCTAGAGGTCCCTATCTCCTCAGAGTGTCCTCTCTAAGGTTGGACGACGACCCCATGGACGGGCAGGTAGGTGGGGATGAATTTTGAGCCTTCAGCTTTGCAATTACCTACGTCACCGACCTAGGACCCTTAATGGATCCTGATGTTCATGTTACCCTGCATAAACCGTGACTGCTAAAAGCAACACATTCTAGGGAAAACCAAGGGGCTATGACGGAGCTCAAAAGTATGGTAGTGAGTCAGATCCATTCAGGAACTCAGAAGTTTCCCCCTACAGCCCCAGGCATATCGAAGTAACCTCCTTCGATAAAAACAACACATAGAGATTTGCCTTACATGTTCCATATATAGATGGTACCATAAATCTGGATGGCATAGACATCCTCCCTCTGGGGGACCTAGAATTTACTCCCAGGTACTAGAATTCCCGTTCAACGGATTCATTCGTTTGAAAGAGATTGCCTTGGTTAGGTTAGACAAGGTACCGAAGGTAACAGTATTATTTCCTAAAGGGCAGGCCCGATCTGTCTGGACCAGGATGTTGTCAGTCTGGGGGTTACGATAATTCCAAGATCTGCCCTTCCAATTCGACCTACACGTTTGATGGTCTGATCGGGTTAGTTGTGGGAAATACGTTCTGTCTGAGGCCTCTATCAGACAGGAATCGATAGTCGGTTACCCACTCGTCATCACAGCCTCCCTCCGATTCGACGTCTATGCATCCAAATCCCCCTCATCAGGTGGTCTACCTCACTGATTCCCCAGGTACACAGCCCAACCCCGTTGGGATGTTTTACCTGCATACAGCCCTAGATCCGAACCCTCAGGCTCCTCTCGTGGACACCAGAGAGGAAGCTACAGGAGTAGAAGACAGTCTCGCCATCGAGACGGACCTAGAAAAAAGGGGGCTCGGAGAAGGAAAGTACCTAGATTCACCCCCTCACAACGCGGTGGTCCCGGTAGGGGGTAGACTTTACCACTTTCGAGACCATTGGACCTTCGGTCTGTGGGCTCATAGCATAATCTCTAAAGGTTTGAGATGAAAATGGTCACAAGGTCCTCCTCCTCCACCAGTGACCTTCTCCCAGAAATCCACTCCCATCCTGGAAGAGTACACCACAGGGTTACTCAAGAAGAAGCAATCAAACGGGATCGATCACTGAAGTTCCAAAGCCACCTGTTCACAATTCCGAAGAAAGGCTTGGCGGCATTGAGAGTGGACCTGGACTTGTCAAGCTAAACTCTTACATTCTCTGCGACAAGTTCCGGATGTTGACTATCTCTCAGGTACGGACCTTACTTCCCCGTAGGACCGTCACCACCTCTGTCGATCTTACCGACGACTATTATCTTGCGCCTTTAGCTCGAAACTTCTCTTCTTATCTGGGTTTCCGCCTAAGCAGGAAAGCCTTTGTGTTCAAGACATGCCCTCTGGCCTCAATATTGATCCCAGGATATTCACAAAACTAGGAGAGAGAGTGTTAGAACAACTCAGGAACCAAGAGATACAGATCATTGCTTATCTGGCCGGTTGGCTCATTTGGGCCCGGCCGGTCATAGAAGGCAACAGAGCTACGAAGGAATTATTCCAATTTCTCGACAACCTGTGATTTCGGGTCAATCTCCAAAAAATCTCGCCTGCAACCATCAGTCCGCTTAGAATGGTTAGCCATTCAGTGGGACCTTTCGAAGCACACGTTGTCTCTCCCTTCCAAAAGGTAAGAGGAATAGTTTCCAAGATCAAAAAATTTTCTCAAACACAAACAGGTGTCCGAAGAGCCTTAGAAAGTATCCTCGGACTTTTCCAATTCACTTCAGTAACAGATCTAATAAAAGCCAAACTCAAAGACATCAATCGAGTTTGGAGAAAGAGAGCTACAGTACCTATAAGAGACATGGTCTCGAAGATCCCCTCTGTCTTGAAAATGAGACTACACCCATGGTCCGAACCGAAGGACCTCTCCAAATCGGTTCCTCTACAATTCCCACCTCCACAAGTGACATTCCATACAGCCGCGTCTCTAAGTGGATGGGGGGGATTACTCCGAACATCAGATGTTTCAGGTTCTTGGTCACTCTCCATGAAACAGTCCCATATCATTGTTCTCAAAGCCATGGCAGTGTTCTTGACCCTGAAGAGAGACTCTCCTCCGAGGTCGACCCACATCAGAGTAGTGTCAGACAGCACAGACGCAGTACACTACGTCAACAGGGGAGGATCCAAGTCATCCAACCTGAATCAGATCCTGGTCACTATCTTCGCCTGGGCAACAGAAGAGAACTGGTTCCTGTCAGCACCTCACCTAGCGGGAGGCCAGAATGTGAGAGCGGACTCACTATCCAGGACGGATCCACTGGAGTCAGAATGGTCTCTAGACATAATTTCATTCCGGTGGATACTCAGGCTCGTTCCAGGCCTCCAGGTAGATCTATTCGCAACTCAGATGAATCACTAACTTCCTTGTTATGTGACCCCAACCCTGGACCCTCGGGCTTATGCCATGGACGCATTACCCCGGGATTGGAACCATTAGAAGAAGATTTCCCTATCTCCCCCAGGGAATCTTCTAAAAACTTTTACACAAACTACGCTCCTTCCCGGGCGCAGTGGCTTTAGTACCACCTCACTGGCCAAGAACAGTTGGTTTCCTCTCCTCCTCGAGTTGAAACTCAGTCCCATCCGGATCCTGTTCCTCAAACTGACCCGAGTATCCAAACTCACTGTGTCAGATTACTCAAGGATAGCCAAAACTCTAACTTTGTGGACTACAGGAAGTTGGCAGCTCGTAGAGATGCGAACATTGAACCGGAAACGATCTCTTCATCGAATGGGACAAAAAGGGACTCGACAATTCGCCAATATGATTCGGCCGTTAACAACTAGTAGGTCCCCTAAGAGTGCAGACCATACTCGTATGTCCCCGCATTTAGCCATCTCTTTCTTGAGGTTCCTATTTGACAAAGGCCTAACAGTTAGCACTTTAACCACCATCAAGTCAGCTTTGAAGAAGATCTACCTTGTTGGGTTCAACATTAACCTAGCTGATTCCTATTTCTCATCAACCCCAAAAACATGTGCTAGGCTTCTACCTTCGGTTCGGCCACAAAAGGACTCTTGGTCTCTGAACGGTGTTCTCAAACTTGCGATGGACACGGACAATGAATCCTGCTCTTATATCACTCTTCTTAGGAAGACTTTATTTCTAACGGCTATAGCTTCAGGTGATGGAACATCAGAACTAGCAGCTCTCACGAAACCCGGAAAACATAGATTTCCTCCCTTCAGCCGAAGTACTCCTTTCCAGACAAAGCTTCCCTAGCTAAAAAATGAGGATCCGCAAAATAGGTGCTCCTCTCGGAAGATTATTCTTCATCCCCAGGATTTTTCTCCGTGTACAGTCACACTCTCAAGCCCCTTTTTAGCTAGAACTGCCACCCGCTCGTCTGGCTCCTTGGTTATCAGGGAACAAGGAGGTACTATTTCCATTCACGGTATCAGGCAACAAATCCTCTACTTCATTAAACATACTAATCCGGAATCATTTCCCCAGGCTCATGATATACGGACAGTAGATGCCTCCAACAATGATTTCCAGAACAGGGACTTTGGTGATTTTAAAAAAAAAAATATACGGGTTGGAAATCCCCTATGGTTGTCAAACGCCAATATCTAAAGATCTTACAGGCCCTTAAATACCCAACGATGGCAGAGGGGAGCCTTATCTCTCCCCATTAATCTCCTCTTCTTCCTTTCTTCCATCTCTTCTCTTCTCCCTCCTACCCGCCACTCACACCACGTCGCCGCTCTCCTTGGTAGTTCGTTAGCCCTATGATATTTGCCATGTTTAATTCCTATGGTTTAACTGTTATTGTAGTTACCGTTCCTTTAATGTTTAGATATACTTAGACATGTAAGGTTTGATGCCTTTTGCGATTCGACACTCAGTTGGTTCCTTGTCGTCATTATTATTTAACCTTACGTTCCCTATGTCATTTGGCTGGTTGGTAATTGGACGATTACTTTATTATATCATAGTATTGTCGTACATGGTGATTGTATTCTCCTCATTATGTTATTAATTTATTGGGCTTGGAAGGCATTCTCTGGTACTTTTTCGCCGGCCGTCACAGGTTCGACCCAGAAAAGGGATTTTGACGAAGGAAAAATCTATTTCTGGGGAGAGACCTGTGACGCCCGGCGAAACCCTTCCCGATGATTTTTGTACGGACCCACCCTTTCCTTGCCAAGCCATATGTTCTTGCAGAAGGATGACCTAGTGAGCGCGAGTGGTGGGTGTCGGTAGGGTAACCCAACTGTATTCTCTAGGGCCTGTCACGGCCCTCCCCCTTTGATGAAGGGATTATCTAAATGGAAGACAGCCTGTGAATAGTGTTTTACAAACGCCCTTGTTAGATATACGACACCAACAAGGTGCTCGCGCGAGGGTTGTAACCTCTGCATTCCATGCTTTTAATTTTCTCTGGTATATTTGGAAGATTTATATCAGAAAAAGTACAAAGAAGGACTTTTTCGCCGGGCGTCACAGGTCTCTCCCCAGAAATAGATTTTTCCTTCGTCAAAATCCCTTTTTACTAATGAAAATAACATTTTTCAATATTAATCTTACCCGATAATCATGTAGCTGATTCACACCCAGGGAGGTGGGTGAAAACCAGTGTACATGTATATCAAGAAGCTAAGTATCCCGTATTTCATATTATCAGTTATTCAAAATAACAATGAAATTATAAGTACCTGGTAAGGAAGTCGACTTGAACCATTACTCTGCCTTTAATAAGTTCGTCTTCCTTACTGAGCGCAGCGTTCCTCTTAGGAGGCTGAACAACCCTAAGGTGCTGAAGTATAAAGGGCTGCAACCCATACTAAAGGACCTCTACACAACCTCTAACCTAGGCGCTTCTCAAGAACGAATTGACCACCCGCCAAATCAACTAGGATGCGGAAGGCTTCTAGCCTACCGTAACAACCCAAAAAACAACAATAAAAGCATTCAAGAGAAAGGTTAAAAAAGGTTATGGGATTAAGGGAATGTAGTGGCTGAGCCCTCACCTACTACTGCACTCGCTGCTACGAATGGTCCCAGGGTGTAGCAGTTCTCGTAAAGAGACTGGACATCTTTGAGATAAAATGATGCAAACACTGACTTGCTCCTCCAAAAAGTTGCATCCATAATACTCTGCAGAGAACGGTTCTGTTTAAAGGCCATCGAAGTGGCTACAGCTCTCACTTCGTGGGTCCTTACCTTCAGCAAAGCAAGGTCTTCATCCTTCATGTGAGAATGAGCTTCTCTAATCAGAAGCCTTATATAATACGAAACTGCGTTTTTGGACATAGGCATCGAAGGTTTCTTGATGGCACACCATAAGGCCTCTGATTGTCCTCGTATAGGTTTTGACCTTTTAAGATAGTGTTTTAGAGCTCTGACAGGGCAAAGAACTCTCTAGCTCGTTACCCACCATGTTGGAAAGGCTAGGAATTTCGAACGATCTAGGCCAAGGACGTGAAGGAAGTTCATTTTTTGCTAAAAATCCGAGCTGTAAGGAACATGTTGCTGATTCGGATGTGAATCCTATGTTCTTGCTGAAGGCGTGAACCTCACTAACTCTTTTGGCTGTTGCAAGGCAGACGAGGAAAAGAGTTTTGAGAGTAAGGTCTTTGAAAGAAGCTGACTGGAGAGGTTCAAACCTAGGAGACATAAGGAACCTTAAGACTACGTCTAGATTCCAGCCTGGAGTGGACAATCGACATTCTTTAGAAGTCTCGAAAGATTTAAGGATGTCTTGTAGATCCTTGTTGGAGGAAAGATCCAAACCTCTGTGGCGGAGAACTGAAGCCAACATACTTCTGTACCCTTTGATCGTAGGAGCCGAAAGAGATCTAACATTCCTAAGATGTAACAGGAAGTCAGCAACTTGGGTTACAGAGGTATTGGTAGAGGAAACTGCATTGGCTCTGCACCAGCTTCGGAAGACTTCCCACTTTGATTGATAGACTCTACGAGTGGATATCCTCCTTGCTCTGGCAATCGCTCTGGCTGCCTCCTTCGAAAAGCCTCTAGCTCTAGCGAGTCTTACGACAGTCTGAAGGCAGTCAGACGAAGAGCGTGGAGGTTTGGGTGTACCTTCTTTACGTGAGGTTGACGTAGAAGGTCCACTCTTAGAGGAAGAGTCCTGGGAACGTCGACCAGCCATTGTAGTACCTCTGTGAACCATTCTCTTGCAGGCCAAAGGGGAGCAACCAGCGTCAGCCGTGTCCCTTCGTGAGAGACGAACTTCTGAATGACTCTGTTGATGATCTTGAACGGCGGGAATGCATATAGCTCGAGATGGGACCAATCCAGCAGAAAAGCATCCACGTGAACTGCTGCTGGGTCTGGAACTGGGGAACAGTACAAAGGGAGCCTCTTGGTCATGGAGGTGGCGAACAGATCTATCGTTGGCTGACCCCACAAGGTCCAAAGTCTGTTGCACACGCTCTTGTGAAGGGTCCATTCCGTGGGGATGACTTGATCTTTCCTGCTGAGGCGATCTGCCGAGACGTTCATATTGCCCTGAATGAACCTCGTTACCAGTGAGAGGTTTAGACTTCTTGACCAAATGAGGAGGTCCCTTGCTATCTCGTACAGCTTCCTCGAATGGGTCCCTCCCTGCTTGGAGATGTATGCCAAGGCTGTGGTATTGTCGGAGTTCACCTCCACCACCTTGTTTAGCAGGAGGGACTTGAAGTTCATTAAAGCCAGATGAACTGCCAGCAACTCCTTGCAGTTGATGTGAAGCGTTTCCTGTTCCTTGTTCCATGTTCCCGAGCATTCCTGTCCGTCCAAGGTCGCGCCCCAGCCCGAGTCTGATGCGTCCGAATAGAGATGAAGATTGGGGGTCTGAACCGCTAACGATAGACCCTCCTTGAGAAGGATGTTGGTCTTCCACCACATGAGAGTAGTCTTCATCTCTTTGGTAACAGGAATAGAGACCGCTTCGAGCGTCATATTCTTGTCCCAGTGAGCTGCTAGATGGAATTGAAGGGGGCGGAGGTTGAGTCTCCCTAACTCGGTGAACAGGGCTAACGATGACAGGGTCCCTGTTAGACTCATCCACTGTCTCACCGAGCATCTGTTCCTCTTCAGCATGCTCAGAATGCACTCTAGGGCTTGGCTGATTCTTGGGGCCGACGGAAAAGCCCGAAAAGCTTGACTCCGAATCTCCATTCCCAGGTAAACGATGGTTTGGGAAGGAATAAGCTGGGACTTTTCTAAGTTGACCAAAAGACCCAGTTCCTTGATCAAGTCCAAAGTCCAGTTGAGACTCTCCAGACAGCGACGACTTGTGGGGGCTCTTAACAGCCAGTCGTCTAAATAAAGGGAGGCTCTGATGTCCGCCAAGTGGAGGAATTTCGCAATATTCCTCATCAGTCGCGTAAACACCATAGGCGCCGTGCTTAGGCCAAAACACAGGGCTTGGAATTGGTACACAACCTTTCCAAAAACGAATCTCAGGAAAGGTTGGGAGTCTGGATGAATAGGAACGTGAAAGTAAGCGTCTTTCAGATCCAACGAGACCATCCAGTCCTCCTGCCTGACCGCTGCTAGGACCGACTTCGTCGTCTCCATAGTGAACGTCTGCTTGGTGACATAAGCATTGAGCGCACTGACGTCCAGCACCGGTCTCCAACCTCCTGTCTTCTTGGCCACCAGAAAGAGACGGTTGTAGAAGCCCGGGGATTGATGGTCCCGGACTATCACCACTGCCTCCTTCTGTAACAGGAGCGACACCTCTTGGTGTAACGCTAGCCTCTTGTCCTTTTCCTTGTAGTTGGGAGAGAGGTTGATGGGAGAAGTGGTCAGAGGGGGATTGCGGCAGAATGGTATCCTGTAACCCTCCCTTAGCCACTTGACAGACTGGGCGTCTGCACCTCTTCTTTCCCAAGCTTGCCAGAAGATCTTGAGTCTGGCTCCTACTAATGTCTGGAGAGGAGGAGAGTCAATGTTTGCCTTTCGAAGGCTTGGGACCTTTCTTGGACCTGCCCCTGAAACCGTCTGGACGGGTACTTCCTCGGCTGGGGGCTCTGCCACGAAAGGGCGGAATAAATCTTGTAGCAGGAGTATCGGCCACTGGGGTGCGGTAAGTTCTAGGAACCGAAGGAGCAACCTTAGCCTTACGTGCTGAAGAGGCCACAAGGTCATGAGTGTCCTTCTGAATAAGAGCCGCAGACAATTCCTTGATAAGGTCCTCAGGAAACAGGAACTTAGAAAGCGGAGCAAAAAGTAACTGAGACCTTTGACAAGAGGTGATACCAGTGGAAAGGAAGGTGCAAAGTTGTTCCCTTTTCTTGAGTACTCCCAAAACAAACATGGAGGCAAGTTCGCCGGAACCATCGCGAATTGCTTTATCCATACAGGACATTATAAGCATGGCCAAGTCCTTGTCAGATGGGGCAGTCTTCTTGCTCAAGGCCCCCAGGCACCAGTCGAGAAAATTAAAAATCTCAAAGGCGCGAAAGACTCCCTTTAAGAAGTGGTCTAAGTCAGAAAAGGTCCAGCAGACCTTAGAGCGCCTCATAGCCGACCTTCGTGGAGAGTCAACCAAACTTGAGAAGTCAGCCTGGGCAGAGGCAGGGATTCCCAAGCCTGGTTCCTCTCCTGTGGCATACCATACGCCCGCCTTAGAAGTCAGCTTAGTAGGTGGAAACATGAATGACGTCTTCCCTAGTTGCTGCTTGGACTGCAACCAATCCCCTAACATTCTCAAAGCTCTCTTAGAAGATCTAGCGAAGACGAGCTTAGTGTAGGCAGACTTAACAGGTTGCATGCCTAGAGAAAACTCTGATGGAGGAGAGCGAGGGGTAGCAGAAACAAAGTGATCCGGGTAAACTTCTCTGAAAAGAGCCAGGACCTTGCGAAAGTCAATGGAGGGTGGTAACGACTTGGGTTCCTCCACGTCAGAAGAGGGATCATCCAGGTGCGCAGCTTCCTCCTCAGAAACCTCATCACCTGAGGGTTGAGAAGCGAGAGGTAAAGTTACAGCGGTATGCTGA
Source organism: Palaemon carinicauda (assembly GCF_036898095.1). Taxonomy (NCBI): domain Eukaryota; kingdom Metazoa; phylum Arthropoda; class Malacostraca; order Decapoda; family Palaemonidae; genus Palaemon; species Palaemon carinicauda. The sequence continues at coordinate 49,444,306 of NC_090768.1, forward strand.
ACGGCAGAATCCTGACAAGCGGGTGCATATACACTTGCGGATTCATCCTCAAGTCTCTGTTGAAGAGGATGAGGGCTGGTAATGACAAAGTCATGAGGCTGGGAAGAAGGAGGCTCTGCGGGAGTCTGGGGAGCAAGCGTGGTGAGAGGCGACTGTAGTAAAACCTGAGGTTCAGGCTGCAAAGACTGCTCAAGCTGAGGAGAAAGAGGTAGATGCATGCGTTGAGGTGGCTGACTCATTGCATGAGGTTCATGTCTCAAGAGTTGCGCTTGCTTCAAGGGTTGAGGTGGCTGCGCAGTAAGAGGTTCCTGTCTCACGAGTTGAGGTTCTTGAGGTGGGTGCTGCGAGAGTTGAGGTGGCGGCTGCGCAGAAAGAGGCTCCTGTCTCACGAGTTGAGGTTCTTGAGGTGCTTGCCTCGAGAGTTGTTCTCGCCTCGAGGAAAGTGGAGGTATCAGCTGCGAGAGCTGAGGTGGCTGCCTCAAGGATGGCAGAGGTTGTCGTACCTCAAGAGGTTGCTGCCTCGAGGATGGTCTTACTGCAAGAAACTCTTGCCTCAAAGGTAGAGGAGGTTGTAAGGCATAAGACTCCTGTCCCCATTGTTGAGGAGGTTGCCGCGTGGTAAGAGGTTCCTGCCTCAAGGAAGGTGGAGGTTGCTGCACAACGCTGGTATCTGGCAACTCCCAACGCGGTAGCTCACGCATGGAGGTAGCTTGAGGAACCTCAACTTCGTACGTCTGGCAGACTGGACTGCGTAGAGGAGGAGGAGCGCTCGCAGGAGGAGGTGTAACCTTCTCTGCCTGAAACTCACGCATCAATACCGCAAGCTGCGACTGCATAGACTGCAGCAAAGCCATCTTGGGATCAACAGACGTTGAGGTCTGTTGAGGCATCGCCTTACCCCTCTTAGGAGGCGTGCAGTCACCTGATGACTGCGGCGAGTCAGAGCTAGCCCAATGACTACATCCGGGCTGTAGAACTCGTGCGGTCTGGACTTTACGCTTAAGAGGTCTTGAGACCTGAGTCCAGCGTTTTCTCCCCGAAAATTCTTCTGCAGACGAGGAAAATAAGGGCTCAATCGTCTGAGAGTGGAAGTGACGATCTCTGTAAGATACGCCCGCAACCACCGAGGATACTACTGTGCGCCGATCAAGGCCTGCCGAACCCTTTTGCCCTTCGACATTGCTTCTCCCCTGGGCTTGGGAGCTTGCAAGAGGTCCCGGACTGGGAGGACGACTGGCACGCACAGAAGTACCCTCACGCACAACACTGACACTGACACTAGCACTCGGCACAGCACTGGCACTACCACTTCCCACTGCACTTTTCACTTTAAGTTCCTTGACGTCTGCCAAGAGGAACTTGTGGTCACTCACTACCGACTCCACTTTATCACCTAAAGCCTGAATGGCACGTAAAACATCAGACATATCAGGCTGAGCACAAATAGTAGGATCGGGGGTAGCCACTACAGGGGGAGGAAAAGGTTGAGGATCATGGGGTGAGGAATAAAGCGAAGAGCGAGCCGAACTCCTCCTAACTCTCTCTCTCTCTAACTTAGTGGTATACTTGAGGAATCGAACAAAATCAAGTTCCGAAAGTCCGGCGCATTCCTCACATCGATCTTCCAACTGACAGGATTTTCCCCTACAGTCGGAACAAACGGTGTGAGGATCAACCGAGGCCTTCGGAATACGCCTAATACAAGTCCTACATCGTCTTTGGGGAGGAGCTTGAGAAAGGTCGGACATCTTGAATCAAAGAACAGTCAAGGGGGAATTCCAATTAAAGCAAAATATCGTTAACCATTAATCAAATCAATCTAAAAGCTATCTAAGCTAAGAGACAAGTTTCCTGTATAGCGAAAGCTGAAATCTTAGAGCAATACTTCACCAAAAACCGTGAACAAGACTCCAAAATATAAGCGTATCCATGTAGGTCTTGCCGGAAGCACGACAGAGGAAAAATTGAGGTGGTGTCAACAAGAAGTACTGCAGTACCTGGCCACAGGTGGCGCTGGTGAGTACACCCCCTTCTTGTATAGTGATCGCTGGCGTATCCCTTCCGTAGAATTCTGTCGGGCAACGGAGTTGACAGCTACATGATTATCGGGTAAGATTAATATTGAAAAATTCCTCATCAGTCTGGTAAACACAAGAGGTGCCGTGCTTAGGCCAAAGCACAGGGCTTGGAACTGGTACACAACCTTTCCAAAGACGAACCTTAGGAAAGGTTGGGAGTCTGGATGGATGGGGACGTGAAAGTACGCGTCTTTCAGGTCTAACGAGACCATCCAGTCCTCCTGCCTGACCGCTGCTAGGACCGACTTCGTCGTCTCCATCGTGAACGTCTGCTTGGTGACAAAAGCATTGAGAGCACTGACGTCCAGCACCGGTCTCCAACCTCCTGTCTTCTTGGCTACCAGGAAGAGACGGTTGTAAAAGCCCGGGGATTGATGATCCCGGACTATGACCACCGCTTCCTTTTGTAGCAAGAGCGACACCTCTTGTTGCAACGCTAGCCTCTTGTCCTTCTCCTTGTAGTTGGGAGAGAGGTTGATGGGAGACGTAGCTAGAGGGGGACTGCGGCAGAACGGAATTCTGTATCCCTCCCTTAGCCACTTCACAGACTGAGCGTCTGCACCTCTGCTCTCCCAAGCTTGCCAGAAGGTCTTGAGTCTGGCTCCTACTGCTGTCTGGAGAGGAAGGCAGTCAGAACTTGCCTTTTGCGGACTTGGAACCCTTCTTGGACTTGCCACGGTGACTGTCTGCACGGGTACCTCCTCTGCTGGATGCTCTGCCACGAAAGGGCGGGATGAACCTAGATGCAGGTGTGTCAACTGCTGCAGGGCGGAAGGGTCTAGGCACGGAAGGTAAGGTTTTAGCCTTACGTGCAGAAGAAGCCATCAGATCATGAGTATCCTTCTGGATAAGCGAGGCAGCCATCCCCTTAATCAGCTCCTCCGGAAACAGACACTTGGAGAGAGGAGCAAACAACAACTCTGACTTCTGGCAAGGAGTGATACCAGCCGATAAGAAGGAGCAAAGATGTTCTCTCTTCTTAAGGACTCCTGACACATACGAAGCCGCAAGTTCACCAGACCCATCCCGAATTGCTTTGTCCATGCTAGACATGATCAGCATGGCCGAGTCCTTATCTGAAGGGGAAGTCTTCCTGCTTAAGGCTCCCAAACACCAATCGAGGAAGTTGAATATCTCGAAGGCACGAAAGACTCCCTTCAACAGATGATCCAAATCAGAAAAGGACCAGCAGATCTTCGAACGTCTCATAGCCAACCTGCGGGGAGTCAACCAGACTTGAGAAGTCGCCCTGGGCAGAGGCAGGAACTCCCAAGCCGGGTTCCTCTCCCGTGGCATACCAGACGCTCGACTTAGAAGCAAGCTTGGTAGGCGGAAAGACGAAAGAAGTCTTTCCCAGTTGCTTCTTGGAATGCAACCACTCTCCCAAAACCCTCAAAGCTCTCTTAGATGATCTGGCGAGAACAAGCTTGGTGAAGGCAGGCGCAGCAGACTGCATGCCCAGAGCAAACTCGGAGGGAGGAGAACGAGGGGTTGCAGACACAAACTGCTCAGGATACAAGTCCCTGAACAAGGCAAGGACTTTACGAAAGTCTAAGGAGGGAGGCGTAGACTTGGGCCCTTCAAAATCAGAGTGAGGTTCATCCAGATGTGCAGCTTCGTCATCCGATACACCATCATCCGAAAGCTGAGTTGTAAGTGGCAAAGGTAGAGCAGAAAGCTGAACGGCTGAATCCGGCAGTACGGGTGCATGCGTACCTGTGGATCCAACATCATGCCGCTGCTGGTCGGTCTGCGAGCTGGCAACAACAAAAGCAGAGGGCTGGTGTGTGGGAGGGGCTGCGGTGGGTTGAGGAGCATGCGGTATGGTATGCGGAGCATGCTGTAAGGTATGCGGCGCATGCTGCATGGTATGCGGAGCATGCTGTAAGGTATGCAGAGCATGCTGCATGGGCTGCGGAGAATGCCGCATAGTGCTGGAACCCGGCAGCTCTACAGAACCTTCCCACTGCTGATGCGGTAGCTCACGCATGTTAGCAGATGGTGCAGCAAGAACATGCGTCTGGCAGGGTGGACTGCGCATCGGTGGTGGAGCTCTCACAGGTGGAGTGTGGGAGCAGGCAGCCGCAGTATCTGCTGAGCGCACAACCTCGGCGGGTTGTAGGTTAACAGGAGCAGTGTTAACCTTCTCAGCATGATACTCCTGCATGAATGCCGCAAGCTGAGACTGCATAGTCTGCAGCATGGACCACTTAGGGTCTACTGTGGTTGGAGCAACAACAGACGGAGCAGTAGCCTGTTGAGGGACCACTCTACCTCTCTTGGGAGGTGTGCAGTCATCAGATGACTGCGGCGAGTCCGAACTGACCCAGTGGCTACACCTGGGCCGTTGGACTCGCTCGGAAGGGACCTTACGTTTGAGCGGTCGTGAGACCTTGGTCCACCGTTTCCTCCTGGAAACTTCTTCCACAGACGAGGAATGTAAGGGCTCATTCGTCTGTATGTGGATGGGACGATCCTTAACAGATACGTCCGCAACCACTGAGGATACATCCGTGCGCCGATCAAGGCCTGCCGAACCCTTTGGTCCTTCGACATTGCTTCTCCCCTGGGCTTGGGAGCTTGCAAGAGGTCCCGGACTGGGAGGACGACTGGCACGCACAGATGTACCCTCATGCGCAACACTGACACTGACACTTTGCACATCACTAGCACTAACACTTCCCACTGCACTCTTCGCTTTCAGCTCTCTGACATCTGCCAAGAGCTGATTACGGTCATTAGGCAATGACTCCACTTTGTCACCGAGAGCCTGAATGGCACGCAACATATCCGCCATTGCAGGCTGAGCACTCGTAGCATGTTCGGGAGTCACCACCACAGGGGAAGGAAAAGGTTGAGGGGCATGGGGAGAGGAAAAATCCACAGAGCGAGAAGAACTCCTCCTATTTCTCTCCTTCTCTAACCTACGTGCATATCTAAGGAATTCGTTAAAATCGAATTCCGAAAGCCCAGCACATTCCCCACATCGATCTTCCAATTGACAGGATTTACCCCTACAATTGGAACATACGGTGTGAGGATCTATAGAGGCCTTCGGAAGACGCCTAGCACAAGTCCTAACGCTACACTGCCTGTACTTAGGTACTTGAGACTGGTCAGACATCTTGAATTTAGAAGTAGTCAAGGGGGGATTCCAAAATCTAGCAAAGTTCGTTAACAATTAATCCAAATTAATTCCAAAAGCTTGCTAAGCTAATGATAAAGCTTCCTGAATAGCGAAGGCTAAACTCTAGAGCAAATACATCACCAAATCGTGAACAATAACTCCAGAATCAACAGCGTATCCAAGTAGGTCTTGCCGGCGGCACGACAGACGAAAAATTGAGTTCTTGTTGACAAGAAGTACTTGAGTACCTACTCACAGATGGCGCTGTTGTGTACACCCCCACCTGGATAGCGATCGCTGGCGTATCCCGACCGTAGATTTCTGTCGGGCAACGGAGTTGACAGCTACATGATCATCGGGTAAGATTAATATTGAAAAACTAAACGTTAGTTCATCTTTGAAAACAGTACGAAGACTATCAAAGAAATTCTTTCATAAAATATTACAATTAAAAAGTTTTAAATTCTTTAAAAGCTAATTACGATATAAAGGGCTCAACGTTGATTAACTTCGGTTCCAAGTTAGGACCGCCTACTATCAGGAAATGTCGCATATAAACAAAACATTAAAATTTGTTTTTATATGTTTATAATGAATGGAAAGTTAATCGAAGAGGCCTAATAAAGGCGGAGAGGTATAAAAAATATAGATCTATAACGTGATAAGATAATTACTAAAATCCTAAACACACTTCCGTCTAAGGGAAGGGTCGGCCATTTAAAAGTGAAAGAAAGTCCATACTCTCTTTGTCACCATAATTAAATCTATCCAAAACGAGTTCAAGTTTTGAGATGAAGATAAAACACCTGCATAGCGAAAGCTCAAAACTAGAATAGTGTACTTCACCAAATAGTTGTGAAAACAAATCCAGTTAGCAACAGAGTTCTGTGTTTACATTGAGTACTGAGTACCTACACGACAGATGGCGCTGTTGATGTACACCCCCTACCTGCTTAGCGATCGCTGGCGGATTTTGAACGTAGAGTTTTCTGTCGAGCAGCAGAGCTGCAGCTTATATAATCACCGGCTAAGTTTAATATTGAAAAACACAGGTTTACTATAATGTGCATAAATTATAAAAATGTCTAGCTAAACATTTCACAACAGACAAAATTATTCAGCAGCATCATTTCTGTCTGATAAAAGTACCTGTACCAAATTTACTGAAGAGCATATGTATACTTTACAGTATACAATACCATGAGAAAATACTTTCAATAATTCATGACAATCAAGGAAAACATTACTTAACAAATATATCACCACAAGAAATATACATTACTCAAGTACAGTATTTGTAAGGAAATAAATAAAGGTAATTTGAACAATAACATTTCAAGACTTCTACATAACATGTACCTACCTTAGAAGTATCCATTTCACCATTCTTAACTTTGTCTCTGAAAGCAGTCGCACCTACCAATATACTATTTAGGATACTTGTTAGGTCACCAAGCAATGCTGTACCTCGAGGTAAGTCAGAGGCCACAATCTTACTCAGCAAAACCTGTAATAAAAAGAAGTTACTGTACAAACAATAAATTTGGAAATAATTTGTATTTTTCCAAACTATACAAACCTGAAATTCTTTACTAGGAGATAGATTCAGACGGTGTTCAGGCCAAAAAAACTTTGAGCAAGGTGGCAACCAACCTCCTGGTAGAAGCTGGGGGTAGCGGGAGAATACTCCCGATACCAACCGTACACTCACTAGCTCAACCACTTTTGATTACATACAGAACTTGAGGGGAAAAGGTGATGGTGGGACATGGCATTTTTGAAGAGATCGTAATTTTTTCTGTAAGAAACAGTAGTTTTTTTCCTAGGTTACATTACCATGGAATAATATACAATGAAACCCTATTTTCTTTATGGGAAAAATACTGTTTGTTTGAAATATACTATGAAGATATTTTTGCAATTTACAAAATATGATTCAGGGTTATCTTGCCAGGAGTGAAGCTGGTTGGGTAACAAACAGTCAAGACTTAATCATAGAGTATGTTAAGGATACAGCGGTAGTTAGTTAGGTCAGGATACAGCTCCTAAGTTAGGTGGTGAACATTAGGTTATGTTAGGAACCTAGTTTACTTGGTTTCCTCGAGTTTATTTCCCTAAGAAAATGCAGTTTTTCACTCAACTTATGAACTTTTACGCCCGATTTGCTCCAAAATTGCTTTACGAATATTGTACTACAGTAAAGTAAAAGACATTAAAAAACTTAAGATATGGAAATAGGTTGGCAATAGGAGCGTTAAATCTACAATAAACACATTTCCCTAATCTAGTAATCCAAGTTGGCAAAACGTAAGACAATTTATATTACCTTATCCACAGACTCGTCCATTTTGAGGCTTGCTTGCCTGCCCCAGGTTACTGTATAATAGTTTTGACTAGATAGAAAATAATCATATGACCATTAATATATAAACACGAGTATCGAACTCAAATAACAATATAAAGAGGATAGCGCATGTGATCAACTCTCCTGAAAGTTGGGAAGTAGGTAATAGTAGCAATACTAAGGCGTATTTGCCTATGTAACGGCTCTCCTTTTTACGTATTTCACCAACTTGAAATATATTTCTTTTTGTTAAAACAGTACCTTTAAAGTTAGTATGTTTTACTGAGAGAGAATTATAATTATTTTTATTCCATTACAGTGAATAAAGTATTTCTAATGGTTTCAAACATTGTTTAAAGCTAAAAAACTATTTTTTTTAATTTCTCCTGAAATAGTTATTTGCCGAATTCTAGTGTATCTTATTTTTTATAGTTCACTTTATTCTGTAATTTTATACCGCTTCCGTCTTTTACCCTTTTTTATTTGTAGATGCGTATTTTAGCAAATTTCTTTTACTAACAATTTTATCGGTTTTAGATAGATTTCATGTTATATTTTCTTTTATTTATTTAATTTTTTTTTATATCATACCTAAACTACGTGATCCATATAGACTACTATTGCCATAAACCAACACGCAATTTGAAGTCATGTTTTTATTGCTCGAATCTTCAGTCCTGCACTTGTTCTTCTCCAAACAGCCTTAATTGGGATTAATCTTTTTTAAAAATCAAAGTATTACTTTGAAATGGTAAAAACGTGAGAAAATTAAGAATTGTGAAACAATAGACCTTTTCTGCAAGATAAAATCATATTTCCCTGCGTGATCTATATCACTGTCTTGGTTGGAGTTCTCTTGCTTGAAGGTACACTCGGGCACACTATTCTATCTAATTTCTCTTCCTCTTGTTTGGTTAAAGTCTTTATAGTTATTTAGGAAATATTTATTTTAATGTTACTCTTCTTAAAATATTTTATTTTCCCATGTTTCCTTTCCTCACTGGGCTATTTTTCCTGTTGGGGCCCCTGGGCTTATAGCATCCTGCTTTTCTAACTAGGGTTGTAGCTTAGCAGTTAATAATAATAATAATAATAATAATAATAATAATAATAATAATAATAATAATAATAATAATAAATGTGTCTCTTCTTCATTCCCCCAATTACAAACAATGTTGTCTCCCAAACTAAAAAAATAACTTTAGTTGGTCAGTGTAACTCTGTCTGAGTTCTATTTGTAAGTCATGATTTTAGTGGTTCGATGTGTTTGTAATTTGCTTATTCAATGAGTAAAATTGTATAAATTCTGTTGAAACCTTAGTCTATTTTTCATGGAGTTGATATAAAAATGGTGGGAGTTCTAACAGCATTGCTACTCAAAATTTGAGAAGAATTTTTAGTTATCATTGTTACTAATAATATGCATAATCTTATTGGCCAATTCTAAAGGCAATCGAATTCGAAGAGAAACATAAATATAACAAAAATGTTTTGCAATATTTTTTATATATGTATATACAGGTTTTTTCTTTTTTTTTAGAATTCCTACAGGATCTTTATTTTACAGTTTAAAGCAAATATTCTCCCTGACACTGATGAAGAAATGCACTGTGGCGTTGATTGCCAGACCCTGCTGGGGTGCATAAAGAAATTGGGATGTGCAATTATTATTATTGTTGTTATTGTTGTTGTTAGCTAAGCTACAACCATAGTTGGAAAAAGTAGGATGCTGTAAGACCCCAATAGGGAAAAATAGCTCAGTGAGAAAAGGAAATAAACTATATGAGAAGTAATGAACAATTAAAATAAGATATTTTAATAACAGTAACAACATTAAAACCTATCTTCATATATAAGCTATAAAAGAGACATATTTTATTTATTCCAAGCCCAATGAAAATCAAAGAAGTAAAAGGGAACCCGATTAGCTGTGTCAAATTATGTTCATGCTAGTGTTAGAACATCGCTATTTGCAGTTTTTTTTATATAATTTTTATTTGTTTTACTGATGTAGCTCACTATCTGTAAGCAATTTCGTTGGTTTTAGCTTTTCATAATTTCAATCAGGTAATTCTTTTTTTCTTTTTTGTATATATAAATTATCCGAAAAGGTTAGCAATTTGTTTGTTACTTAATAATTGTTTTTCCTACTTCACACGGTAAAAGAATTGAAATTATGCCATTATAGGAAAAGGAAATAGCGATGCTCTTGAAAAGCCCATTTCCAATTCTTGAAGTTTTCCAATTATCAGGTACTGTATTGTATTTCCAAAGGTCTATAGACCTATATCTATAGACCATTGTAGTTTTCAAATCAATAACATATAATTCAATTATCGAGTCTATATTGCTGGTTACATTTACTTATTCTTAATTTACAACATTCTTACATGGGTCCTTTCATCATTTATTACGTCATTGTTGATTTTAGTATGATTTCGTACGACGCCATAACTCGAATAAACCTTTTTTCCATTATTAATTCAACTGTCGTCTGGAAATCCATTGACATTGCATACAAGCTTTTTTGTTCATTCTTTAGTTCTCCTATATGGTGTCTCAAGTTGCCTGTCAGACTGCTTTTAACTGTAGCCTAATCAGAGATGAGTTTTCCATCATATTCATAGCTATAATACACTCATCTCTTATTTGATAGGCATTGTATACAGTATAAGCATATTCTGTATGATGCCTTCATTGGAGCCACAAGCATAGGAGAACTGGAAACACTTCAGAGGAATTTTGAATAACTTAGCATCCTCTCCTTCCCATTAGTAAACGTTGATGTTGTCCCACCGTTGTTGGAATGCATCTTGCCACAGAGCCTGGTGATCCGAGACTGGAGAGCACTAAAGCGAGAGACTGAAATTCAGGGATTTCACGAACAGGTTCACATTCGGGGAACCCCAGAGAGTCAGTACTTTGTTAGCTACTAGATGATTCAAAGACCACTCAGAGCCCACTATCCGGGTCGCTCTGCTTAGATTGTCTGTGAGCACATTCTTCGTGCCTGGAATGAAGCGTGCTGATAGGGTCACCAAGTTGTTTTCTGCCCATCTCAGTATCTCTATTGCCAGATGGGATAGGGCTGCAAAAAGTTACCGCCTTGTTTGTTGATGCAAGCCACTACCGTGGCGTTGTCGCTCATCAACACCACAGAGTGACCGGCCAGGAACTGTGGAAGTGCCAAGAAGGCAGCCTTCATCTCGGAGATTTATGTGCTGGCACCCTTCCGACTAGGACCATAGGCCTGAGACTGCGTGATGCAGCATGTGGGACCCCCACCCTTCTTTCGATGCATCTGAAAAGAGCGTCAAGTCCGGGGGGAAGACGAGAAGGTCAAAACCCCTGTGCAGATTCTGAGGTCTATCTGTTCTTCCAGTCCCATAGGAACTAGAACGTCCGGGGAATCGTTAGACTGATTCCAGTTGGACTTTATCTGCAATTTTAGAGATCAGATCTTGAGGCAGCTGTTGAGAACTAGACAAACCAAGGATGCTAGGTGACCGAAGAGAGACAATGACCTCTGGGTCAAGAGTTCTTCTCGTCTGATTAATGGTCTTGCTATCTTCCTCAGCCTCACTGCCCTGTCGCCTGATGGGAAGACTTTCTGTAGATTGGTGTCTGTGATCATACCTAAGTATACCAGTCATTGAGAGGGAAGCATTGACAACTTGAGGTTTACCATGATCCCCAGATCTTGGCAAAGCCTCAGAAGTTTGTCTCGTTGTTGAAGAAGGGTGGCCACCGAGTCTGCCAGAATCAGCCAGTTGTCCAGATATCGTAGGAGACAGATGCCGATTCTTTGAGCCCAAGAAGACATAGGGCGAAAACTCTCGTAAGACCTGAGGTGCTGTGGAAAGACCAAAGCACAGCACCTTGAACTGGTATTTCCTGTTGTCTAGAATGATCCTTAGATACTTCCTTGAGGATGGATGGATTGGGATCTGGAAGTGTGCGTCCTTGAGGTCCAGTGTGCACATTAGGTCCTGTGGTCCTACCGCTTGTCTGACCATGCCTTCTGTCTCCATACTGAAAGTAATTTGATTGACAAACTTGTTCAGAGCTGAGAGGTCGATGATTGGTCTCCAGCCTCCAGATGCCTTTTTCACAAGAAAGAGTAGACTGAAGAAGCCTGGGGAGTCGTCGAGGACCTCTTGGAGAGCGCCTTTATCATGGTTTGGACTTTGGCCCGGGGGGCTAGCTCCTTTGTGGATCCATTAGCATAGGAGCGCGATGGAACTGGAGCCTTGTTCAGTGGAGGGAGAGATTGTGTTTGGGATGTGATACAGTACCCTGACCAAATCACAGAGACTGTCTAGGGGTCGGCCCTAAGCTGCAGCCTCCGCTGCCAGGGTCAATACAGGCATCTCCCCACTAGTGGACAAGTGGGAAGACTGCCCATCTTAGCGGTTGCAGCCTCGGCCGCCCCCTATAGAACTCTTTCCTCCACGCGAGGACTTGGAAACCTTCCGCTCTTTGGCTGGATAGGGCTTAGACACCTTCCTAGTTGCTGATGTAGCTGCTGTCTTGTTCATTGGTGGTGGTTGTTTCTTCTGTGAAGGAGGTGGTCTATAGGGATGAGATGTCAATGCCCTATGAAGAGGGGAATCCAGGTTGGACTTCCTCCATCTCTCTGCAGCCCACTCAACGTCTTCCGGTCTGAACATGGAGGAACCATCCAGAGTTTAGTTCCTTAGTCTTGTGACCTCGTTCTGTGGGACTTGACAATGGAACCTTTCTATTATCAAGTCCCTTCGCCGCAGGATCGTGTTTACCCACAAGTTCACAATTTTGTGGGAAAGGAACTTGATGGTTAAAGTTCCTGGTAATAGAAAGGTCTCCGTTACCTTCCTCTAGTTCTCCTTGGACCAATTCTTGGTCCTCATGAGGTGTCCCCTCTGATCCCAACCAGAGAGCCAGCCATGAAGTAGCCTGCATGGTGGTGTACTTCACCACATTCTCCTGGTTCAGGATCTCCAAAGTCGAGAACGAAACCTGAAGACTTGAGAGTCTCAAGGAAGATCCCCCTGGTCAGAGCCTTTAATGAATGGTCGAGAGGTAGTGCTGGAAGAGGCTCGTTGAAAACCTCATAATATTTTCTCTGCTGCACGAACAGTGGCAGAAGAAGTTTAAAGAATGAGCCTGCCCAGAGGGATCTGGAGGAGCCGGTGATCTTAGAGAACACCTTCCAACAGGCACTTGTCAGACCTTTAGACCAGGGCAAGGCTGCACTATTCATGGGGGCTTCTGGGTGCCGAAGAAATGATTCAGGATCGTGTCTTTGCCCTCTTGAGGGGCCACTGCCGGGTCAAATAACCCATTGATGGTCCTCATGCAGGCCAAGACCTGCCAGAAGGTGTGCTCCAACTCCTCCTGCTCTACCTCCGATAGCTTCGGACTAGCAGCTCTCAGAAGATGGTTGTCGTCGTCATCGAAGTCATCCACCCATGGACATCATCCCGGGGTAGGTCGAGGTTGTCCCTTGCATGATAGGTGTCACTTGCTGACACGCCTGCAGGGTTCGGCGATGATCGTTTAAGACCTTCTTGCAAAGGTCTTGATGCCCTTGCTAAAGACTTGGGCAGTCTTGGCATCTTTCAGCTCCTGAGGAGGAGGAAAAAATTACCCCAAGAGTGAAGGTCTTGAACTATCTTCCCTTCGTGTCTCCACTGCTGAGGGAGAGACGTCCTCCTGTGAGGGTTTGAAGACTGGTCGAAGTTCCGGTGGATCTACCTCGATAGAAGAGGGGCAGAAAGCCACCAGAGAGACTACTCTAAGAGGAAAAGACTCTTGGCTAGAGAGATGAGGGTGTGAGCTTACTTGCGGAGGAGTGGGCACAACAATGCCGAGCCTCTACTTTGAAGTTGGTAATTGTAGAGGTGGGACACCTCCCGCAAATGCCTGTAGGACTGCTCTGACCATAGCGTTGAACCACGTTCTTTGCCCACTGCGAGGCTGGCTGAAAGGTCCCCTGAGAGGATTGAAACTGAATGTTTCTGAAAATGGACATCCGTACTTGGATCACTCAACGACCAGACGGAAGGGTACTGTGAAGAAGCGGATGGCTGCGGCTTTGAAGGTTCCCCCTTAGGGGAGAACGGAACTAGGCAGCTTACCTGTTTGGGCTCCTTGGGTTCCCTAAAGGTAGGTTTTTTCCGAATCGGAGACCGTCGGGAGTCATCCTTCCCGCGAGATGTTCTGGAAACCCTCGCTGGAGAGCGGTGATCGCGTGTAGATCTGTAAGAAACAGGATTATGTTTTACGGGTGAACGGTAATCTGCATCTGATGAACGGCGCTTGCAGGCCGGGGAACAAGATGAAGAACCTTATGAGATACTGGCGTACAGCGGGCTGGCGAGTGTCGATGGCCCGACGAGGGATGAGAAGCTAGAGAAAGAGTGTGTCGGGACAACTTTCTCCGATCTAAAGGAGATCACCTACGGTCTGGCAAACAATGGCTAGCTGGCGAACGCCTAGAAACTGGTGAGCAGCGAGTCACAGGAGAACTAAGCACAGATGGAGAATATGAGCAGCTGGCAAATGATGAGCTGCTGGTGATCGGCAAGCAGCTGGCAAACACCATGGAGCTGCCGAACAGCTGGAGAATGGCGGGAACTACCAAACTCTTAGTAGTTGGCAATCAGTGAGTTGTTGGTGAACGACATGCTGCCGGAGACTGATGAACAGTTGGCGATCAACGGGAAACTGGGGAACCATTGGCGATCGGCGAGAAGCCCGAGAACGCTGGACAGCCAGCTGCTGACGAGTCACAGGGAAGTGATGAGAAGCTGGAGGACTGCGAATAGTTGGCAAACTACGAACTGCGGGAGCTCGACGAGTAGTCGGAGAATCTGGAGATTCAATGGCAGTTGGCGAACTACAAACAGCTTTCCGGTGGCGAGAGGTCAGAGAGTGCCAGTAGACAGGCGAACGCCTCAAGGCTGCCAAATGGTGAGTCAGAGGAGTGTCCGATAAATCAAACGAGGGTCAGTAGTCAGAAGGCTGTCAGTAAGTCTGACGAGATGATGAGTGACAAACTCTAGGAATAGCTCTGCAGCCGAGGTGACGAGTGCCGAGGAGTGGGCGAGCAGCAAGGTCCTGGCGAGTGACAATCCTCGGAAAGGGGATCGTCCAACAGGCAAATGAGGAGAGCCAAAGAGACTTTTCTTAGCCGGAGAGAAGAAGAACATCTGAAGCAGTAAGGAGGACCATGCACTCTGCGTGCTCGTCAAGAACAGAGATGATCATCGGAAGGGGAGGACTGCTCTGCAGGAACAGGATGATCTCTAGAAGACCTCTGGATCGGGGTTTGTAGTGGGGATCTCGCTCTAGGACGAGAGAGATACCCACCCGCAGGAGAGACCTGCCTAGGACTTTTGCCCTGCCCCCAATGGAAGAGTCGGCTCAGCAAGGGGGGAAACGCAGTCTTCGGCAACGGTGACAGCGGCGGAAAAAGAGGCAGGGTGGAAATTGTCGGTAGATACAGTGGACAACCACTCAGGATCTCATGAGCCCACACTCAACATTGACAAGAGATACCCCTCCAAGAAAGTCAGCGTCCACTTCTCTGCACCGAGTTGAAGAAGCTCAAAAAGTGCTTTCTTCGAAGTAAGGCCAGTCAAACCAAGGTACGCCCACGCCTGAAAAACCTGAAAAAAAAGGGACAGGTCTCACTCGGGGGGAGGGGCGGGGACGCTTCACTAGGGGAAGCAGCACTGTCCCTCGAGAACCAAAGTTGACCTGGGATTAATTGGTGTCTACGCTTCTGTTCGATGGTTCCCTGGGGGAAACCAACCAAAGAGGAGCTTCAGGGGGTGGAAGAAGCCTTGGTTTTCTTCGACTTTGAGGATGACCCCGAAGGCAAAGAATCCCTTTTGGAGTTCTTCTTACGCCAAGATACTTACTTCTCCCACTGGGAGGCAGACCACTCCCGTCATTCAGGGCAGGTGTTGTCTTGGTCACAATGCCGCCCTCAGCAGGGAGTGCATATCAACAGACGACATGAAATTCCCCGCAGCAGCGGCCCACAGTTCCTGGGCAGGTACGCATGAAGACTGCCAAGAAGAGAGTACACACACACTGAAAATAAAAAGAAAACAAAAGTGATTAGTCAGTAATGGCAAGTCAATAATTGGTGAGAGGGGAAGAGCCGCAATGTCCGCTCTCCACCCGAGCCAAAAGCAAAGTGGGTGAGTGATTGAGTGGGGTAGCTACTAACCCTCCCCCTGCTAACTAGCGGGTGGGTGGTTAACCCTTGATAAAAATCTGATGGTTCCTCTTTCAGCTTCGCCAAAAGTAATATCACCTATAAATAACGTTGGTTTGTATTTGGTGATGGAACAAGTAATAATTAGAACTTGTTGACAATGAAATGGCACTGGCAATCAACACAAACCTTTTTCCATTACTGGGAAACAGAATGTCTAGGACAGTAAATGAACTTATGAAAATATAGGACATACAACACATTAACGTTTGGAGGGCAAAAACAAAATCGATTACTTGAGTGCTGGTGCTAACCAAGCATGCTTATATTATATAATTAAGCCAAGAAAGGAAATAAAACCTGAAGATGGGTACTTATCTTGATAATGCTCTGGAATTGATACGTTGTGTACAGTGTCGACAAAAGCACGAATAGTGGTTGAGGGTTTGTTGTTACGTGGGTATGCTGGGGAGGACTAAAATGATGGTTCCTTTCTCCACCTCCACAAAAATAGGTATTTCCGTCATTCAAATGCCTTAATTCTTGATATAAACTTTGGTGCTTATGGATCTAACTCTCAAGAGACAAATTATGAAATGTTGGTGAAATGAAAAAGACCTTTTACACTAATCAGTTTTATTTGATTTAAACCACTTGGTGTACTCTTTTCAACAAAAGTTGTCAACATTTTGTAAACAAGAAATACACACAATACAATGCATTAAATACATAAATAGAAAATAACCTCCTAGATTATTTAAAAAACCAACTTCATAACAATGATAAAAACCCAGAGACTAGTTACATAATCAAACAAAAATAAACTCTGGCCTATTTTTTTTTTTTTAACTTTACACCACTCATTTTCAGCCCACTGAAAATGGCAAAGTTTGGCAGTACTGTAATTAAAATTTCAGGACTAAACACAGAATGACAACATCTGCTAAAAATGCAGTTTCTGCATATTTCTGATTCATGCTTTGAGCATGAGTAAATTATGAACCTAGTTGCATATTGTTATAATTGCATTCAAGAATACCTGATCTACCCATATACCCGTCTCAGCATCAATTAACACTCACCATGTGCAGCAATAAAACACCTTGATCTTGCAAAAACCATATTTATGGGATGCTGCTAAAAGCTAAATATAAATTGATACACTGCTATTACATTTGCTGCTTTAAAATATTCCAAGCACTGAGACTGCAAAATAAAGTGATATATATATATATATATATATATATATATATATATAATATATATATATATATATATATATATATATATATATATATATATATATATATATATATATATATATATATATATATATATATATATATATATATATATATATATATATATATATATATATATATATATATATATATATATATATATATATATATATATATATATATATATATATATATATATATATATATTTGTCTGAGAATAAAACGATGAAAATTGAGTGGATGAAATACTCTGCAGCCTAAAAAAAAGACATAGATAACCATTAGATTAAAACTTTCAAAAACTCTCAATTGATAAATTACACTAATGACTAGGAACAAAGGAACATTAGAAACCATCTAATTTTTAAATTCTAGTATAATAATACAATTCAACTACCTTAAAGGCTTCATTATCATCTATATTAGTTTTCAAGTAATCAGTAGCATAAATTGCTCTATTCACATCTTGACTTTCTCTTAGCAAAAGAACCAAACATATTCCTTCTTCTTTATATGGAAACCTATTATGTATTCTTCCAAAGACATTACATTCTTTTATAACTTGATGAAAAAGTTAGAAATCCATAAACTAGATAGAACCTTTCAGTTCCAGTTTAATTCCATACTGCCAAAAAACACAAACTGGAGATAAACTTTAGCAAAAATCAATTCTTATTGAACTGAGCTACCTAGAATGCAGGGTTCCACTGTGCATTTAACCCACAAACCTTAAATATGTTAATAAAATCTATGCTAAGAACTGTACTTTAATAACTACTTAAGATAAAAACATTCTACTGAATATGGCTCTCATTGTACCGAAAACACTGAAATACCATCATCTAACCAAAGCAGGAATTAAGGTATAGTATGCAGAATAATGAATATCTATGGCTGTATTACTAATTGCTATACAAACAAGAAAATTGATATGCAATACTGCCTTTCATAAGAGAAATAATCTACTGTATTTAAACACCTACCTCCCTCCAGTCAGAAAATTAGAAACTAAACTCTAAAGGTTCACTTTTTTCTTGCAAAGGAATTTTCATGAAGAAGCTGAAATTAAAATTCTGATTAAGATTATATTGTTAAACTTTATACTTTACACTTTATTCTCAAAAAGTTTATATACAGTACATTTGCACTATACACATATATTTCAAAGTTAATTTAGTGACTAATCAATAATTGTCATTGTTGAAGGATTCTATGAGAGGTGTTCTCAGAATTTTTATCTTTATATGATTAATTTTATCTTATCATTCATAGTAATACCTTTATAAAATTCTTTAAAAAGGATATATGGATGTGCCCAGGAAACCAAAATAATTTATTATAGACCATCAAGAAAACACGATTACCCAGTCAAATGCAAGTGTAATTTATAATGTTATAATGTTATACATGTAGTAAATAAGCTTACTCCTTTTTGATAATATACATTAAAAAACACAAAAGGAATGAATTAACTTGTGAAAAAATTTGTAGTTACTCGTAAAGTCTTATAGTTCAAAGACACTGGAATCTCTTGCTTAACCCTACACTAAACTTCATATGCCTCTTTCAGATCACACTGTATCACACTGGAAGTTAAAGGCAGGTAAGGGTGTAATAAGGAGCACATGCAATTTTTATTAATCTAAATACACCTAACACTAATATGAGGATCCACTGAAAATGATAAAGCAGACTCCCTAAGGAAACAAAATTAGCAAAGTGGTTTTCCATCAGTTGCCCTGACTGAATGGTGCTGATTCTTCATCAGAGGAGACTCATAAACCTTTATGAGTTGGAATGTCTCTCATTTTTCATGTTTTTAAACAACAAAATAATATTAGTCTTATTAATTAAATCAAATTTACATTTCTCATATCACAAGAAATAATACCCATTTTGAGGAATAGTATCACCATTGTCCCTTTTGTCATCATTACCATGAGGATAATAATGATAAAAATAATAATAATAATAATAATGATAATAATAATAATGCCCAAAGTATGCTTTTCTCCAACAAAATGGTAGTAATACCTCATAAAACTTTAGTACACAAATGCACAGTACCAACTTACATATACCTGTGATTGGTCATGTTACAGCACATAGTTGGGCTTTCCGAGTCTAGTATAGTTATTTTACAAAATTCGTCAAAGAATTCTTATCTCCCATTTTATCTTTCTTTTGAAATTCTTAATAAATTAAAGAAGTATACAATATTTTGATGATTTTTACCAAAATGTAGACAATTCTCTCAGTACAAAGAACTGTACCGCTTTAAATATCATAGGTAATTGGGTCTACAGAATATCAATTGAAATTATTAGATAAATAAAACTGCCCTATGCCTCACAATTTTCCTGATTTATCAAGGAACATTTAGTTTCAGCCACACTAATATTTACCTTGAGCATACAGGAACTCATAACCCTTAAAAACATGAAGGTTCTTAATATTTATGGAAATCAACACGCTCCAAACACAATTCTTAACACTCATGAAAACCTACTCATTTAAGGCCAAACATACAAGTACAGAACAACACTATTTTGCATTATTGTACACCTAATTTGACATTCTTACTTTGGAAATGTGATCTTTTGACGAAATTTTGTAGCTCTGGTTTTTCTATACTGATCAAGTAATATTAAAAAAGCGCTTAGTGTAGATGGGTAAAAGTTATAGGTTTGATTATACAGTAATTCTAACTTATTTTTGACCAGCATAAGGAAACTTGACATTTCCACCCTGTTAACATGCCATAACTAAATATGATGTGCTTGTCTCATGACAAATCACTTGCTATATGTAGCAATCATTTATGCTTAGCCAAAGTAATTTATTAGAGAATTCGATTTCCCAAAACCACAATAACCACAAAATCCTCAGTATTCCACTGTCTACCATTAGGAGCCCAAATAGGCTTTTTTTCACTCAATAATATTAAAATGATAGAAAAGTAATTGGTTACCATAGTATATAGGATTTTATTGTCTTAAAACTTAAGCAGGCCTGGGATATGATATCTCATAGCAATATCAAATTTATACTCATGGCATTGCAAACATTTCCGACGTATAAAGTTGAACTCTTATTCACATTATACAAGAACTAAATGTCTTGAAGGAGTTAATCATTTATGATATTCCCTAATTTTTAAGCATAGTATCAAATTGCAAACTCATTTTTAGCTGTAAATAGAGTAGACATCTGAAATATATACCAAGAGATATTTGTACCAAATATATCAGCATATCTTTTTCAGTATCTTTCGCTAATGCTTTTTATTGGGTAAACAGTTCATAATATCACTGTAAAATACAGTACTGTACTGATATTTTTCATTTCAACAGCCTGAAATAAGCTCTGTCTATCTCCTTGACAGCTTTTTTTTAGTTACTACCTATATGAACATTATCCACACAGACTTTCTTCTAGAATGGGGTTCCTAACTTTAACAATACAGTAGTATCAATTTCTTTTATTTCATAACTCTAATCTGGTCTCCCTTGAAAGTCACCAGTTATGCAGCATCATGGCCCCCATGTTTTCATATTTTTCACGTTGAAGTACTCTATAGCATTATTTGAATTTCAGATATTTTTTTACTTTATAAAAGGAATTATCAAAAATTATTTTTAAAGACTAACAAGCATTCTTGTTGGAGTTTTCACTCCCTACGAATATCACAAAGGCTTCAGAGAGATGGTCCTGGGTGCTAGTAGCCATCGTGGTTGAGGTGAGTCAGAGATTTTTCATCAATATTGGACTCGTCCACATATTCAATGGCATCATCTTCAGGACTTTTGGTGCACTGTTGGGAAAATGAAAAATCTCATTTATCACATAAAATCCAGACCCCCTTGAATTTCCAAGTAAGAGTTTAGCATTTAGAGGCCATATAAAAAATCACTATCAAATAAAAAATGCTTGAAATTTATATTTATCCGAGATAAAAACCTACCATATAAACCAAAGAGGATTTTGTAACCGAGAAGGATACAAACCTAAAGAAACTTTAAAAAATCCATTTATGTTGAGAAGTGTTCATCTTAGCATCTGTCTGATCACCATAACCATTATAAACTCCTTCACATATATTTTTATATAGTATACACATTTGCATAAACATTTGAAAGCCTGTATAGTTACATTGTATATGAAATATATATCTATAATATATATATATATATATATATATATATATATATATATATATATATATATATATATATATGTATGTATGTATGTATGTATGTATGTATGTATGTATGTATGTATGTATGTATGTATGTATGTATGTATATATATATATATATATATATATATATATATATATATATATATATATATATATATATATATATATATATATATATATATATATATGTATGTATGTATGTATGTATGTATGTATGTATGTATGTATGTGTATATATATATATATATATATATATATATATATATATATATATATATATATATATATATATATATATAAATGATTAGAAAAAAATTGACAATAAATCTTTCTAAAAACAGTAACAACATCAAAACAGATATGTCATATATGAACTATAAAAAGACTTATAAGCGCCCGTTCAACAAAAAAAAAACATTTGCTGCAACTTTAAACTTTTGAAGTTCTACTGATTCAACTACCCGATTAGGAAGATCGTTCCACAACTTGGTCACAGCTGGAATAAAACTTCTAGAATACTGAGTAGTATTGAGCTTCATGATGGAGAAGGCCTGGCTATTAGAATTAACTGCCTGCCCAGTATTATGAACAGGATGGAATTGTCCAGGAAGATTTGAATGTAAAGGATGGTCAGAATTATGAAAAATCTTATGCAACATGCATAATGAACTAATTGAACGACAGTGCCAAAGATTAATATTTAGATCAGGAATAATAAATTTAACAGACCGTAAGTTTCTGTCCAACAAATTAAGATGAGAATCAGCAGCTAAAGACCAGGCAGGAGAATAGTACTCAAAACAAGGTAGAATGAAAGAAGTAAAATATTTCTTCAGAATAGATTGATCACTGAAAATCTTGAAAGACTTTCTCAATAAGCCAAATTTTTGTGCAAGGGAAGAAGACACAGACTTAATGTGTTTCTCAAAAGTAAATTTGCTGATGAGAATCACACCTGAAATTTTAAAAGTCATACAAAGTTGAAGAAACATTATCAATACTGAGATTTGGATGTTGAGGAACCACTGTCCTTGACTTACTTACAATCATACTAAGCTTGTTAGGACCCATGATTATACATAAAATAAAAAATGAAACATGAGAAAAGGAAGATAATAAGCACTGTTAATAACAGACCGAACAGAGGACAACCACACGATGCGCGGGTGGTCGGAAAGAACTAAAGATATTCAAGTAATCGGATTGCTGAAAGATGCTCCTGCAATGGAGGTAATGTGTTGGCCACAAGACAATTTAAGAAGTTATACTGAAATACAACGACGTTTAATTGAGAAGTATGCCTTGCCTGATGCAAGAAAGGGAGACATAAAAGAAAATTACAAACCCAAAATTCGGGAAGGTGAATCCATTCTTAGTTTTGCAACTCGCATTTTTCGGAATTGCGATTCATTTGCTACCTGTAGCAATCGCTCGTTAGCAGACGTAGTGAGCGCGATATAAAACATTTTAGACAGTTTGCCAGAAGAAAAAATTACTGGGAATAACTGGCCCGATTCCGAGAAGTTGGCAGCCATGAGAGGAACTCGACCCCTGAAGGAGGGATAGGGTAGAACACAGTCAGCAGGTTAGAAGATGCTGGCAGTGTGGGGGAGAGGGGCACCGACGAGTTGAGTGCCCCACCCAACGATCTCCCCGCCGTTACGCTTGTCAGGCCTACGGTCATCTATCTCGAGAGTGCTCAGCAAAATACGGCCATAGCGGGCGGGCTATAGCACACGTACACCTCACCCCCCCAACATCCGAGGAAAAGGAAACAGAGGAAGGGGGAGACGAAGGAGTTCGATGCCTCCCCCCCCATGACATCACAATGAATTCCCTTTTTGTACCTATATATATTTTCCTGTTATTTCATTGTACTGTAAATGTTATTTATATCATCGTAGGCAGAATCATCTCTTCATTTTATTTACGTATCATTCATTATTGTGGGTTAATGCTGGGCCTTGCTATTTGTAAATATGTTAATGTAAAGAAACACAAATGCCCAACATATTTTACCTGTCTGCGGCGGTCAGTCACCTGCTACTTATCTGTCCGCAGACCTCTATGTCAATCACCTGTTCTGAGAATAAAGCATCAGTCGGCTATGATCTGTCATTCGCCCCTCGCAAATGGAGACCCATGGAGTTTCCCTTAACGGACTTGACACGGCAACCTCGAAAGAGAATGTTTGGGCTCGCGACCCTCACACGCCAAAAAACGCCACAAACGGACTTACTACGGCGCAAAATAACTTGCGTTCTGGTGTTCTTCCTTGCAGGTTGCCACCGCATTAATGATAACTCGACTACTCGGAAAACCTCTCTCCATAAACGGATAAAATACGGCTCAAGAGTGAGTTTCGGAGAGTGAGGAGAATGGCAGACTCAGATGTCGATAGTTCTACGCCCCTCGCAGCCGAGGTGTACGGCATGATCGTAACTCAAATCAAGCAGGTGGCGACAGGCCACAAGTTACAACTGCCTCCTTTCACACCCGATGCGGCCACGGTATGGTTCCAGAGGGCCGACACACACTTCAGGCTCACAAACATGACAGACGAGGCAAGGATGGCCGACATGGTGATGGCACCACTCTCGGCAGACATGTTCAAGAAAATATCGTCCTGGTTGAGGTAGAGACCAGGAGCCCTACATTATAATAGGCTGAAAAAGAAACTGTCAAAAGTCTACGGCCTTCCCGCGACTCTGAGGGCCCAGCGCGCTCTCGACCTGATGAAAACCCCCCTCGGTGACAATCTCTCATCGGAGGCCTGGGACGAGCTCCTGGACCTGCTGCAGCTGGACGAGTTGGATAGCAGCGGGCGGCCTAAAGAAATCAGCTTGACCCGAGAGATATTCCTGCGTAGACTCCCAAATTATGTCTGCGCTCAGTTGGAAGGGACTGAAGACCTACACATGCTCTCTTTAGTAGAAAAGGCCGACAAGATCCACCTGGCGGCCCAGGCCTCCAGATATGCCGCCACCGCCGAGACAGAGGAGGAAGAGTGTCCCTCGGAACCAGAGGATGCAGAGATCCATGCGTTCTACTATAGGAGACTTCACCAACAACGAACCCGGCCCCCACCGCGTCGCTACCAGCATCAACAGCACCGAGAAGAAAATAAACAACAAACCCCCGACCAATCAAGATGGTGTTACTACCACTGCATGTGGGGGAAAAGAGCAGAAAATTGCGCCTGGCCATGCTCATTTTCAAAAAATCTAATTAGGCGACCACGTCTACAAGCAGCCCCGGAACCTTTGAACTCCGACCCCGTGGGTTTCTACATCCACGACGCAAACTTGGGGAGAAGGTTCCCAGTGGATACCGGCGCATCAGTCTCTAAGTTCCCGCATACGAAGCACGACAACAGCCACCCATCAGACAACAGGACCGCACTGGTTGCTGCAAACAGCAACCCCATCCCCTGTTACGGGAGGAAAACGCTGAAGTTATCATTCAGGGGCCAAGAGTTCAACTGGCCTTTCCTGATTGCCGACATCAAGACGCCACTCCTGGGCGCTGATTTTCTCGCCCACCATGGTCTGCTAGTAGACATGCGTCGCAAATGACTTGACAACCAACAGACCTACCGGTCCTACCGACTCTCCCACGGGCCCAGTATTCCCCGTGTATGCTCCGTCACACAGCAAGTACAACCGCCTCTTGCAGGAGTTCCCAAAGTCCTCATGCATGAATTACAACAATTGGAGGGAATTCCTGCCAAGCATGGGATATATCACCACATAACTACGACGGGCCCACCAACTAACTCCAAATTCTGACGTCTTCCACCACAAAAACTACAGGATGCCAAACGCGCTTTCCTCGAGATGGACGAATGGGAGTGTGTAAAATGGAATCCAGCGCATGGGCCTCACCGCTACACATGGTCAAGAAATCTGACTGCAGCTGGAGACCTTGCGGTGATTACAGATGTCTGAATCTGGTTACAACGCCTGACCACTACCCCTGCCCAACATGCAGGACCTCACCGGGACTCTCCACGGGGCTACAATTTTTACCAAAATGGACCTCCTGAAATCATACTTCCAGGTCCCGGTACATCCCGACGACATTCACAAGACAGCCATAATAACCCCGTTCGGATCATACGTTTTCGTATACTCAACGTTTGTACTCGGAAACGCCGGGGCAACCTTCCAGCACCTAAGGGACAACATCCTGAGGGACCTACCTTTCTGCACTGTATACGTCAACGACATCCTGGTGTTCTCCGAGTCCCAGGACGAACATTTTCAGCACGTAAGAACAGTGCTGAAACGATTACAAGAAAACGGCCTCATAGTGCGCTTTGACAAATGCACTTTTGGGGCCGAGAAGGTAGAATCCCTGGGACACGAATTGTCAAAGGAGGGAGTGCGCTCTTTGACATTGAAGGTAGCAGCGGTCAGCAAATTCCTGACGCCAACCACTGTAAAATGTCTACAGGAGTTCATCGGTATGGCAAATTATTATACTGTAGGAGATTCCTCCCCAACATCGCAGGCATCATGACTCCCCTGCTCGGCGTCCTGAAGGGGAGGCCAAAGAAAATGCAATGGGGGTCATCCTCAACAAGAGGCCTTCGAGCGAACAAAGGTCAGCCTCTGCGGAGCCACGACCTTGTCCTACCAGGACCCCAAGGCCCCTCTCCGGTTGACCATGGACGCCAGCAACACAGCCTGAGGTGCCGTCTTGGAGCAGATGGTGAACAACGAACCACAACCTCCAGCCTTCTTCAGCAAGAAATTGATGCCTCCCGACACACGGTACAGGACATTCAATCGCGAACTCTTGGCGGTATATCTCGCCGTCAGGCATTTCAAGTATCTGTTAGAGGGGACTTCGTTCACCATCCAGACGGGCCACCAACCACTGCTCCACGCCTTTACCAAACCAGGGGACGAGGGGACAGTTGGTCAGCCCATCAGCAACGTCACCTGGCAGCCATATCTGAATTCGGCTCTACCATCACCTACGTGCCAGGGAACAAGAACCCGGTGGTCGGATAAACATCAACTCCATCCACATCGGGGTGAACTACAACGACATCGCTCGCAAGAAATCAACTGACCCCGCAATGGCAGTATTAGAATTATGAAGGGGAACCTAACAAAATTTTGAAAATATTTACATATTTGGTTATTTCAATTCTTATCACTTTTGTAAGTGTGGTAGTTAGCTATCTGACTAACAGGTAAGTCACGTAATTAAAGTCAGTTTTATGATAAAAATGGATTATTTTATTGATACTTATTTGGGAGTCACATCATTTCCCCTCTTCCAAATTTACAGTGATTTATCAGGGTTAACACACATGCAGACCACTATGCACTGTTCCTATTTTAAACTACATGATACTGCTCTAGTTGGGCACTCTAATAAGAATGTTGTAAGGGGAAGAGAAAACACTTTGTTTTTTATTTGAAGGTAGATAAGCTTATGCTTTGTAGATAATAGCTACATGAACCTCAGATAAGTATTGGAATTATTTTTACCGTTAAAATTTTGTTACCCTTTCTGAAAGTAATCATTGCTACAAATGTCTGCGTGCACAAGAGATAGGTTCATAATGAAACTAATGTACAGCACCATAAAAATCCAGTATAATTAACATAAATCCAAATTAATACCTGAGTAAATGCTATCCGTGGTGCGTTGATCTGTTCTGGATAAACCCATGGCTTGTAATTAGGGTTATTTTGCATCTTCCATGTTATGTACTGTATGCTTGCTTTATGTAATGTCTTCACCATCTGCAAAAATTAGTGTTTCATTAGCAATAGAAAAATAAAGTTTAGTTACTGGTGAACTAATACATTAAGTCTTTCTCAAAATACTTCTATATATGTTTCAAAAAAACAAAATTAGAAAAACAAGCCAGAAATCAAATTCAAAACTATATCAATGGTCATTCAAATACACACTTGTGATATAATTGTTTTTTTATTGATTTCAGATTTAATAAACTGGCACAATTAAAAAATAACAACAGTGTCTTTGGTACAAAATAATGGTAGACTGTCTTTTAGAACTTATAAGGAACATTCGAGACTGTTGCAAAAACCCTAGGTTCGAGAATGCAATCTAAATTCTCCAGGTGATTCGATGTAAAAACGTTGTTTGGATGAAATACTTTTGAAAAGGGTTGGCTATGTAGATTGATTGGAACAGAAAACTTCCCAGACACTCTAACAATACATGATACAGATCCTCAGATCATTTCCCTTGTGTCCCAAAAAGGGTTATTAAAGTTATTGTGGCTCAAAGAGTGCCTGAACTTGATTCACAACTGTTATATCATCGTAAAATGTGGGAATGTGAAGACCTAGAGCTTTCCCGTACGTAACAGGGTATCTATCTTCTATACTAAGGTATCCAAAATGAGAATGAAACACCATTACCATTGTTTTGCCAGAGCATCTGCTGTTCTCAGGCAGTTACCCATCCAAGTAGTGACCAGACCCAACGTTACTTAATTTTGCTGATCGGACAAAAAGTTGTGGTTTCAGCATGATAGGGTTGTTAACTGATAAAATTACAAACACAGCTACATATTGGTGACCCAATCCATTTCCAAATTTTAGACATACAGTGCTGATGAATGTAGCGACCATTCCCTTTGAAGTGTAAGATTCTTTCAGCTTAGCTTAACTTATATGTATGCAAAGAGTTTTAATCTGACCATGTAACATACCTCTTTATGCTAGACCTGAACAAACTCTAGTTTTAGAAAATTGAACATACCTTACTATCCAGTAAAATCACAGTAATGCCAAACCAATAATGATGAGAAAAATCAACATTCATGGGAGACAAGTGTAGCAGGAGTGAACGCTTCCTGTGGCTAGAGAAGAATGACTAGCTATACTCTGCAGCCACCCCAAGCCAATTAAAGATTTTAGATTCTATACACCATACTGGTATCAGACTGTCCCCAGGAGCCTTTAGAACTTTGTCTATCCCAAGCCTCCTTGTTGATGTTGGAGAATTACCTTTAGACCTTTACCGAAATTCATCTATTGTTCGGTATTGGTTTAGGTTGCAAAGACTTCCTAATTCTTTAGCCTATCAGACTGCAAACATTTTAAGGCGCTAAACATATTTTGAGTTGCACCCAAAATCCCCTCAGCCTTATGATTTTTGGGTGAAACAATTATTAAAATCTCGATATAGTTAGAAGTAAGGTGCCAGAGAATTCTAAATTAATCAATCAATGACTAACAAGAACAGATGGATCCATACATTTAGCTTAGTTGCCACTAACCAGAGGTGACAGTTAGACATAAGGATAAAGGTGCATTTCTTGGATGTCCAAATTTATTGATTATAATTTTGATCATGGCAAAAGGAGAGAATGCATAAAATCTAGGCTTGACCAACTTTGCAGTATGGCATCCGGTGCCCAGTCCCAAGAGTCAGTACTAAAAAAAAAAGTCCACCTGAGGTTTTCCGTTTCTTCAACTGTTGACATATCTAAGCGTGAAGAGATTAGTTGGTTGATAGAGAGTAGCTTCCTATTCAACTGATCCCCCGATGTAATGATCTTTCTGGTTAAAAACTGTGGCATCAAAATGATAGACCTTGATTTGGTTACTTCCTGTTTTCTCCCACAAGACAATAATTATTCATAACTAACTCCTTTATCAATTATAAGACTATTAAGATAAATAGCAGCTTGAGGCAATTAATGTGGAACCTCTTCTCAGTCAAGTTCCCTATCCTTCTGTGGAGGTATCTGTAAATAAGGGGACTATGACAAGAGACTCGAGGCAAATTATCACACAAATTACTGATGCAGCCAGTGTTAGAATCAGCACAATATTCAGAGGAAAAATCAGAAGCACTTGTAATGCTAGCATCACTCGATTCCAAGCTGCTATTGTCGAGATACATACACCCAATACTTGCAGGCATCATCAATGAGAGTTCCTCCTGCCTTGTAATGTTCGGGAGTGAGAAATGTACCACCAAAGTAATCCTCACTTAGTGAAGAAGCACAATAAAGTCTATATCAACCCTGAACATTGCAGGTGCCAAACCACAGTGCTCACAAACTATGCCTACATGGGCATGAAAGCTTTCAGGGCTAGGTGCTATTTCCCTACATTCTCCAAGCAAAGACTTTTCAAATTAGTGGCTACCTTGGAGAGATGCAATTTGTTGCATGAGGGTCTAAGAGACTGTAATAATCCCACGCAAATAAGTGCACACTTGGAAAATGTTCAGCAAAAACCAAAATTTGCCAATAGATCAGCTATCTCCTCAGAAATTATTCAGGAGTTACTTGAGCTGTAAAACTTCCAAGCCACTTGAAGTATGACTAACCTAAACAAGGTAAATATAACCTATTCCAACAATAGCAGAAACTGTTCTGTGGCCATGAAATCAAAATTTGATGGGCATTATCTGCTCATGCCAGCTTAACCCCACATATACAGTACATTTATTCTATAGCCAACATCCTTTAGACTAATAACACCTCAAAATTATCTTCGGACGCATGGGAATCCTGCCTATTCCCTTTGCTTTGAAAATGAAGAATTAACTAACTTTATTCAGAATACAGAGGCTTAATTATTTTATAATGTAAAAGGAGTTTTCATGTCCATCACACACTCCCTGAGGTTATTTAAACCAGCAAAATCTAATTACTGTAGTTGAAATTCATATCAATTGTTCCTACCAAAAATAAGATGTCTGAAAATATCATATCTATTTTAATTTTGGAGCTAGCACTATTAACTTCTATCTATAAAATCTACCTTTAAAAATGAAGGATCAGAAAATTATCTATTGGACAAGGGATATTTGAGATGGGGAGAGAGAAAAGAGCGCCCAAGAATGAACGACTTATTTAAACAACCGCATAGCAACCTGAACCAAAATACGGTTGCTAGGTAACAGTCTGATGAATAAGAAGTATTAAAATAAACTTCCTTCACTTTATTCTAGCTATGTCGGATCCTATATTCAGTAAATCCAATACCACTGGATCCAAACGATCCCTACACCCAGTGAAGAAATGCTTAGTGCCCTCTTCACTTATCCTTTCCACCATCTGATCATTTATTTAGTATGTAATCATAATACAGTAATGTTATATCTAGGAGATCCCTACACTTATCAAATTTATACTGTAATTATGAAGTCTTTGCCTCAGCAGATGAAACATATATCCTCCCTAAACTTAGACTTGTATAAACTACATAAAATCTTATTTTAAAAGATATTAATTGAATATCAAGTTGAAAATTTAATATAAAATATAACTACACTAACTTCAATGTCCTGATAAAGGGCATAAACCTGCAATCTGCTAGTGGAGGCCTTCATGCGATGAAAAATCCTATAATGAAAGCAACACTACCAATTGAGATGTAAATCAGGAGGCAAGAGGCTGACAACAAGAGAATGACAGCTTTTTTATAGCATTCTCTGATGGCCATTTTGTGTTTGAGTAGCCTTCGAGATATAAGATAGGGGGCTAGTCATACAAACCTACTACTCTTTTTGAGTTTGCAAACCAAGCTGCACTCGTAAAAATGTATAGCACAATGAATATTGGGTAATACTTACTGAAATATGTACCAAATTAAACTCAAAACCATTTAGTCACAGGAGTAATATTGATTTTAAGGGAAAATGTAGAAAAGAAATAGAACATTGGACAGTAAAGTTAAAGCTCTATGTTGCTTCATCAAAACATTTCTTAGGCATTTAAATAAATATTGTTAACACTCATATGGCTGGCCATGAAAAAAAAAGACACTATTTACTTATTGTGTATCCCCTGCAAGAATGTTATTTTCAATGACATCCAAATATCAAAATTATATGAAAAACATTTCAGATATTACTGAATGATTAAAAACAACTTCTAAGATTTATATACAATGCAAAATATTTTCTTTTAATGATGAATCAAAAGCATTCCAGTCAAACTAATGTATGTTTTTTATCAAGTGGCAAGCATACTCCTACGACAGAAGTGTAAAGAATAACATCTAGGCAAATTACACAAAACAAGATCAGATGAAATGAAACTAATATAACACAACAATTTAGTGAAAATTAAAGCTGAGAAAGGCAGGGCTCATAATACTGAATATAGAATATAGCTACAAGGTGCAAAGAAATTAGTGATAAAATAATGATAATGAAAAAAATTGAAGTCAAGAATATCTATTCAAGCACAGATAGTTCTTGACTTGAGATGGGGGTAAGTTATGACAATCCCACTGCAAGTTGAAAATACTGTATCATAAGTTGAGCATGGTCTAGCCTACCCATAAGTCTTAAGGATTGGTGATAAATTAGCAAAACAGCATTTTACAGTAACTTACTACTGTATACAGGTATATAAACTAGTACATGCTGCATGTACCAAATAATCAAAATACTGTACTGATATTGCACAGTAAAATGTAAAGTAAAAAATTATTCGACAGGTAAATCATTTTGCCTATGAGTAGATCTTTCAATAATGGACTCCTTTTACAGTATACTGGATTTGGGATATAATGGACCAAATCCAAATAACCACAGTTGCATCATGGTGGTGTTTTAAAGGTCACCATAAGCCGTACTGTACATATTTCTGAGATATTTATATTTATTTACATAAAAATAATGAATAAAAAAATTTACCAAATTCATTACTTACATATCTTCATAATAAATAGCCTATCAAAGGAATAATTTTATATCAATGAAATCGACTTTTTCTACGCAAGCCCATCTGAGAAAATGCACTGTTAATTGATTTTACTGTATTGTCTGCTGATTTAAAGCTACTGCTATTGAGGATATGTGCACATATAAATAACAAATAATACTCTTAATATATGTAAAGATGACATTACAAATGTTCTACTCACTGTATCTTTAGAAATTCAAAATAAAAGAAATGGAGCCATTTTTACATCATGCTTTTCCTACATCCATGGTAATATTTACAAAAAAAAAAAATTGGTTGTAGTATATACAGCCCGTCATCCCAATTTTAGCCAATCTCTACATGGAGTACTTTGAA